>NC_135781.1:27867111-27886040 GCF_028453695.1 Augochlora pura
GAGCGCGCAGGGGTAAAAAGCCTGCCGAAACGAACGGTGTGGGGATGTGCCGCGCGCAAAGATTTCGGCTCGAGGACTGGGTAAGAGAGAGAGAGAGAGGTCAGAGAGGGTTCCGAGAAGTCCTTGTCTAAAGATTGACGACGTCCTGCACTTTAGAGATCCGGATTTGTTACTGTGACTCGTTTAATTCATGCAACATTGTATTGACGCCTTACGAAAGGCGTCGTGACATTGTCTATATTCCTCGATTAGTCTCGCTAAATAAAGAAAAGTCTCGACGATGAATTCGTGGGAACTCTCTCGTTATCTCCTTACATATTCTCACTTATTTCTCTCGGGCAATACAGTGTCTCTATATAAATATACGATATAAATCTGTACTTATATTCGAATTTCCCTCCTGTCGGCATCAACTAAGTTTATAATTTTCATAACCAGAGGCGCTTATTTATAACTATGTTCTCGTGATCACGCAACACGACATACGCCCCACTACATCTCATATAACCTAACTTAACCCTAAACACTAGCCTTTACCAACCCAGGGAGGCTAAATTCACTATAGGGGTTTTCTCTGAAACTTTTTTCCCCACACTAACCTAATTACCACACACATAACCAACAACCCCATGAAGGTAATCCCACACACAACCATTATTCACAAAAATCGGTAAGAGAGCCATAGCTCTCAGGCACGATTCTCATCTCTAAACCTCATGGTATAAACTCAAACAAAAAAAAAAATACAGTCAGACTTTATCTTGAAGGCTTCAAGATAACATCGTTATCCAGGAAATAAAGTTTTAAAGACGATTTTTGTGTAACTAGTTAATTTTTACAAGTCCTACACAAGCAGAACACTTTTGTGTTCCACGGGCATCCGATCCAGCCAAACTTTCCTAAATCCCACCCAAAGCTACGCAACACCATAAACATAACCTATAACCCTCATGCAAGTAATCCTACGTAAACCTAAACCCATAAAAACCGGTGGGAGGGCCATTGCTCTCAGGCACGGTTCCCACCTAAAACCTCATTACATAAAACCAACCAAAAAAAAGAAACAGAAGCCTAACTTGTCGGTTTTAGATTTTAGGTGGACTTCCATCATTTTAGATTACTGGCCATCAAGGAAATTGGTGACAATATCGTCAATCTCAGAAATAGGAGAGGGTTAGAATTCATTTTTCCAGCCTGGATCACAATAAATGTTTTAAACAAGAATTAAATAAAACTAATCTTATAAAACTATTACATATTCATATTCTTCTTTCGGCTGTCTTACTTCCCTGAATCTTGGACAGTAGCCGGAGTAGTTCCAGTGCACAAACTTGGAAGACACAAATCTGAGATTGATAGTTACTGGCCTATCAGCCTCCTTCCCCTACTTAGCGAAGCGTTTGAACATTACTTATTAAATTATCTTAAATCGCATCTATATAAACATCAGTTCCTTATTAATCAGCAATTTTGGTTTAGATCAGGACATTTCAGCTTCTTGGAGTAATCTCAGAAATTACCCATGAACTGAATGTTGGACACAGCCCCAGTCTTTCTCGACTTGGCAAGGGCTTTTGACTCTATTTGGAACGACGAACTAATTCATAAATTTAAATAGAGTGAAATTTTTCCCAGTTTCATCGAACTTGTACAGATACTTGTTCGTAAAACCAAATAACAGCACCTCAGACAAATACAAGATCAATGCTAGCGTTTTGCAAGTATCCAATCTTGAGTGCATAAAGCCTCTTGCCTTATATGCAGATGTTATGGCCCTGCTGACCGTAATAACTTTTTATCTATCCAGCTTCTGAAGCAGGCAAGAATAGTCTTCGTTATAGAATACATCCAAGACATACTTCCTAAGTATCAGGTGAAGGACCATATTAATACCTTGATAATTTGACTGAGCTCTACAAGCTTGAGCAAAACCCTTATAGGGTAAAAATCCCCTTTTCCTTAACAATTTGTTAATTCTTCAATTAATCTACACTTTCTTTTCATGTTGTTAGGAGAATCTCCTTCTAATCCTATCTACTCTGTTATTAAACTGCAACTTAATTTTACAAGCTTTTAGTATCCTCAGCCATTACTATCCCCATGTTTATTGTGTTTTTGCAAAATTTTGGCTGTTTTTTAATCCAAAATCAAAAGGTGTACAAGAAAAAGAATCTTAATTTGATTTATGCGCCTCCATATCAGATAAACCAATGTGGTATTTATGTTCTGTGGTCTCAATTTGTATACTGTATCTTATAGTTTTACTTCTTGCTTATTAAAGCTTTCTGGCATCCATAGGTAAGTTTATCTTAATTTTATAATTGCTGGATGCAATGAACAACTTGTCTATCAATCCAACTATCACACACAGTATTAACCAACCAAAACTGTGCTTAAGTTACTTATCTTAAGCACCTTGCACTTTTCTACAACTCACCACCTCCTACCAGGTGACGTAAAAAACGAAAACAGAACCTTAACCAATGCTGATATATTAAGTGATCTGGAGCTAATTACTAGTCCAAAATTGGTAGCCGAAACATCCTCAAACAGAGATCATTCAAGTACAATTATATTAGTATAAAAATAATAATGGATTACTTGAGAAATTCGGAAAAAATTTTATCATCTAATACCTTATAAAACAAGTAAGAATTCAATTTACCGAATTTGGTGAATACAAAAAATTACAGGAAAAACTCATAATGGCAAATAACCTATTCTACACCTTCGCATCTAATTATGAAAAGCTATTGATTTTAATTCTGAGAGGATTACCCCAGTTGGTATGCCACAAAGTTATAATGAAAATTAAGAACCATGAAATATATCCCATGAACCGTACAAAAATAGGAAAGGAAAACTCGACCTTTAGGTTATATAAAGTGTCATTGTAATTGGCTAATTAATTGGCAAAATGTTCCCCATGAGGCTAGAGTATTTTTGGTTTTACTGCAACCTTTTCTCAAGTGGGTATCGTGTTTCTCTCTTTCGTATCTCGTTCTCTTTCTACAGTACCTCCTCGAAGTTGGACGGACAATGAAACGGTGGGGATGTGTGAGTCAGCTTAGGAGCACAAAAAGTTTCCTGGAATAGGACACAGTTCCTAAGCAATGATCCCAGGTCACTTGGTTCTACGGCCCTAAGGTTACTTGAACTGTCTCACTCTAAACATCTGCAGTCTGTGTAGCCAAATTTCTGTAGGAAGGAGTTTTCGTAATTTTCACCCTCACAGTCTTTTTTCTCCTTGTCTATGAAAGATCTTTCGCTCATACAGGATTTTGATGTTTCTAAACACTCTAAACATCTGTCCCATTCATTTCCTATTTTATGACTTTCACTCTCGACCATTTTGACAGCGTACCATTCTAGCTTTCGTCGGAAAATCCTTACATCGTGTTGCAGATTGGAAGTGCTTTTTTTCGTCAAAGCATCTCAGATTTCTTTAAAACATAGTCTGCGTTGTTATGATGATCGACATAGCTGCGTGAAGATCTTCATGCACAGCGTCAGTTTCATTCCAGATTTCATCCATGCAACTTCGCTGTTTTTTAAAATGTACGCGCCGCGACAACAGTGCAAAATATTTTGGGTAATTGTGCAATGCCTCCGTGAAACGTTAGTGTAATCTGTGTCGTTTCATATACGTGGATTACAAGCTTTGGATTACAACATTTACAACTGCATAGGAGAGTTTTTTATTAATAATATTTGTGAAATTTTTTAAATTAATAGAAAATTTCTAAAATCCTTATTCGTTACATCAGGTTTAATTTCGCGCGCTTGCCTCTCATTCGCTACTATTTTTCCATTAATAATTCGTTAACAAAGCCGCGGATTGCATTTTAGCAAAGGAAACGGTTACTCGAAATGGCCTCAGGAACCCATTTTCCGAAGTTACAATAATTTTGGTACATCCTGTATAATTTCCGATGGTTACTGCGTGCGAAGGTACAAATACAGACTGACTCTTTAACTCTCAATCTCTTCGACCTGAAGAACATCTGTGGGAAAAAAGGAACAGCCACAAGTGCATTCTTGTATTTCGTTCCGTTTAGCGTCTCCGCAAAAAAATATACAATCATCTTGCTGCAAACCTTCAAGTATTGCGCGAAAAGGGTAATGTCATTTCAGTCTCGTGCTTCAAATTGCTTACAGTTTCTATAATTGTACCCCCAAGTATTTTGTTTTTTCTGAGAGATAAACCAATATTTCTGATGTTCCTTTCCTCAAATTCTCTCATAATAATGTTATTATGTACTTATAGCAGAACACGTACTTATGTAGGTAAAAATTGAAGTAAAATACAATCATCTAATTGTCATACGCGATAACATAAAAATTTTGCTTCACTAACG
Source organism: Augochlora pura (assembly GCF_028453695.1). Taxonomy (NCBI): domain Eukaryota; kingdom Metazoa; phylum Arthropoda; class Insecta; order Hymenoptera; family Halictidae; genus Augochlora; species Augochlora pura. The sequence goes on from NC_135781.1 coordinate 27,871,470, forward strand.
ATTTTATGGCATATAATACCAATTGAGGTTTGTGGTATAGATACAATACAATGTGTAATATTTGCAGTCTTTTATCAGAGTTCCCTTGTTCAGTTCCCTTGTGGACATCGATGTGATCACATCTTAGTTCCTTCGTTGCTCAGAGTCTAGCGTCAACGCGACAGACGTCCTGACGCTCGTCGGCTTAACCTAGTGTTTGCGATTAGACTAAAAACTTCAATAGTGACAGTGAACCTTCCACAAAACCAAAATTGATAAACCAAGGAACAACGTCCTAACGGCCCTGGCGAGGAAGCGTCCAGCGGTACTGGAGAACTCCCCCCCAGCAGTCCGGAGGCATGTAGCCTCCGCAAACTCAGAATACCCGCTGGGTCCTTCAACGGCAAAAGAAGTCATAATCACAAAGGAGATAGAAATGGATACCAACATCATCAACATACCTACAGCTAACAGGTTTGATTTACTTGCGACCTTCGCAGAAAGCGAGGAGCGTAAATCTCCTATTCCCGCCAAAAATCACCCTCTTCCTCCCACGCCCAATGCAGCTGACAATAACCTCAATTCCACAAACCTTCCCGCCCAGGCAAACATCAAGCCTCCACCTATCTATGTAAGCAATTTCAATGGTGACCTGGCCCTCCTCGCTAGGAACATTCAAAAAGAGTACGGTGAAAATTTCTCCTTAAAATATCTTGGAAACAAAATTAAAATCAATCTCCCCACCATCTCGGCCCACCGAAATTTCCAAACCAAACTTCGTGAAGGTAACAGACAGTTTCATACCTTCACCCCTAACAATGAGAAAATCACAGCCACAGTTTTACGTGGCCTCCCCGGTCGTTCAGTAAAAGCAGATGTCAGCATCGCTATGATAATGGCGGGAATGCAGACATATGGCCGCCAGCTTGAGCTCGCACGCGATTGGTGCGCCACTATTCCCTCTCAGTGATATAAATACAGGTCGCTACTGGTGCCGAACGCATTCCAGCTGCAGGTCTCTCAGAGTGAACGTTACGAGCTCTCGAAGAAACTTCAATCATGCCTCCTAAAGCGAGCGGAAAAGCTGTGAAGAAGGCTGGTAAGGCCCAGAAGAACATTAGCAAGACTGACAAAAAGAAGAAGAGGAGGAGGAAGGAAAGCTATGCAATCTACATTTACAAGGTGTTGAAGCAAGTGCACCCTGACACTGGAATCTCCAGTAAAGCCATGAGCATCATGAACAGTTTCGTTAATGATGTTTTTGAACGTATTGCTGCTGAAGCCTCTCGTCTGGCTCATTATAACAAGAGATCGACCATTACATCCCGGGAGATCCAAACCGCTGTCAGGCTCCTGTTACCTGGCGAATTAGCCAAGCACGCAGTCTCTGAAGGAACCAAGGCTGTTACCAAGTACACCAGCTCCAAGTAAACGCCTCTTCTACGTTGATAAAACGGCCCTTTTCAGGGCCAACAATTTTTTAAAATGCAGACATTGTTCCTATTCAACTAAATATTTTCATATAGCTATTCTCTATATTTGCTGTGACATAATTTTAAAATGATTTTGGATTCCTTTTAGTCATGATATGCGTTTAAAAGACTAAAAAATGTATGTAGTCCATAGCGTACGGGTTATAAATGCATAGAAACGAATACGAATTTGTTATACATAAATCTACTTCCTGTGTAGAGGAACGTGTATACGATTTAACCTTTTGTACAAGAAGTACGTGTGAATTTCTTGCAGACTAGTCGATAATGATAACCGTTTCAGAAAGTACAAGATAATTTGAAATTTACTAATCTAGTGGAAGGGTCAAATTTTAGGATATTTCATAGAGATTATATGTTTTGTATTCGCATTGATATTGTAATTTTTTTCCATCAGAGCAAAAATATATATATTTCATACACGGATTTCAATAATATTACGCTCCAAGCTTCACATTTTGCCATAGAAGTTAAGCATGTAAAGCGGTTAATTTCTGCGGTTCGAAGATCGATTATAGGGGTGACTTCAAAGGCGGAGGTTAGGTTCGTCCTTATGCTGCGTTTCGTTCTTTTTCGACAGCGAAATGCCACTAAGATCTAGGCTTACAAGAACAGTTTCAGAATTTAGAAACGTATATATGCGTTTCTATATCAATAATAATACAGAAACAATGCAAATGCGACCGACACTAAAATACTTTCATACCAACCGTTGACGCAACTACTCAGATTTGAAATTGGGAAAAATCTGAGATACATGTAATATGCTAAATTATATAAAAAAATGCTGATGATAAACCTACAACTAACAATTCAATTCTAAAACCAAATAATTAATCTATCGGAAAGCTAAATTCATTCTATAATTTTCATACAGCCTGAAATTCATGAAATATATATCTAAGAGGATTGAATAGTATATCAGGATTGAATAGTATATTAAAAATTGAATAACTGTCGAAATGGAGCGTTTTCATTGTTAAATATTTGGTGGCCCTGAAAAGGGCCGTTTTGATGAGTATGATGGTCGAAATAGAAAAATTAACCACCGAAACCGTAGAGGGTTCTTCCTTGACGCTTCAGAGCGTACACGACGTCCATTGCAGTCACAGTCTTCCTTTTAGCGTGCTCGGTATAGGTAACGGCGTCGCGAATAACGTTTTCAAGGAAAACCTTCAAAACACCGCGAGTTTCTTCATAGATCAAACCAGAAATACGTTTCACACCGCCACGACGAGCCAGACGACGAATGGCTGGTTTAGTGATACCTTGGATGTTATCACGCAAAACCTTTCTATGACGCTTTGCTCCTCCCTTTCCCAAACCCTTTCCTCCCTTTCCACGGCCAGTCATGATGATCGAATAAGATGTGATCTCTTCAACGTCCACAAGGGAACTCTGCTATTCGGCTCTACTCGTTTCATTTTATGCCTTCATGGCCGGTCTCCCCACCACTACGCACTCAGCCAATCAGCGTCGCGCTGCGGTAGACCGGAGCGCATAAAACTACGACTCCCAAGCGGCACTTACGCATTCGTTGTTGAGTCACGTATCTGGACGTACTTCAGTTCTTTGTGTTTTTGCAACCTTCGAAGATATAATGGCGCGTACCAAGCAGACCGCTCGTAAATCAACTGGTGGAAAGGCTCCACGTAAGCAGTTGGCAACAAAGGCCGCTCGTAAGAGTGCCCCAGCCACTGGTGGAGTAAAGAAGCCCCATCGCTACCGACCTGGAACGGTAGCGCTTCGTGAAATCAGGAGATACCAGAAGAGTACCGAGCTTCTTATCCGAAAGCTGCCGTTCCAGCGTCTGGTTCGTGAAATTGCTCAGGACTTCAAGACCGATCTGCGTTTCCAAAGCTCCGCTGTGATGGCTCTTCAGGAAGCCAGCGAAGCCTACCTTGTTGGTCTGTTCGAAGACACCAACCTTTGCGCCATCCACGCCAAGCGTGTCACCATCATGCCTAAAGACATCCAACTCGCTCGTCGTATTCGTGGAGAGAGAGCTTAACTTTCTCCAATTTGTTTTCAAAAACCGGCCCTTTTTAGGGCCAAATTTCTTAAAATGTAGTAACAACAGTTCATTTCTCAACGAATCTTACTTCAGACAAATACTACGTGTCTTTGGCAACTAAGGAAGCCTCAAGCTTTATAAATCCAAAGCTAGTTACGATACCAAAGCTGGTATCATAACGGTTGGTTAGTGTAAATTAGATTCAGACACATGATATGAAGCGAAGGCGGTAGTCAATACGTCGGTCATAATTGATACGAACAAATAATTCCTTAAGTTGATATTGTAAGTTAGTTACAAATAATATTAATGTTAAATGGTGCCAATGGAATCTATTGGAATTTCACCCTGTTCCACTTTTGGGGTTTCCTAAACGCCACTTGTTACAGATTTCGAGCAGAATTCATGGCGCCATTGAACACACAATACACCAATGAATATTATTGGCCTTGAGTGCAAATTACGAGAATCTTAGTCAAGCGTTTAGGAATCCATCCATGTAAACTGGCTCCGGAGAGTAACCAATCGTAATAGAGAACCCTAGTACTTTTTGACCATTCCTGAGAGTTAGTTCCCTTTCCAGAGACTACCGCATTGGCAACTAACTTCGAATCGTAGAGATTCGCTAACGCGCGCGCCTCTGGCGGCAATGTTACAAAGCCAAAAACAAAGAGGCGTGTTCGGATATAACCTGCTTCGAACAGGGCTCACTCTCACTCGTCACTCGGGACGCAGGCAACCACGCTCACGGAAACTTGTCTCAGCAACCCAGTGTGTATACAGTGCCTCGAATCAACGCCACCCGCTTTTTTAAAAGCGAAAAGTGTCAAAAGTGTCAAAGTGTCAAAAAGTCTTAACAAGATTAATTCAATCCAGGGATAACCACGAAACACCACAGTACAAGATCGAGACCAGAAAGACAATACTTCAACCACTGCCGCGCAAGCGCACGGCAAACTTCTCAGATGCCCCGCCAGCCACGAGGAGATTCCATTCGGACATAGATCCAAACCCAGCTGAAGACGCCGACGACAACATGTTGACAGCGAACGTGAAAACTTCAAACAGGTTTGATATCCTGGCATCCTTCGCCAGCAATTCCAACCGAACCCCAATAGAGCAGGAAAACAACTCCCCCTCCCCTTCCACTCCGCCAAAACACGATGAAAACCCAACATCTAAACCGCCACCAATCTATATAAATAACTTTGATGGAAACATCAAAACCCTCACTCAGGCCCTTCTCGCCGACTACGGCCCTAACTTTACAGTGAAATATCTGGGCGACAAAGTCAAAATCTCCCTCGCCAACACAAACCATTACCACGACTTGCAATCCAAACTCAGGAAAGCCGATAAACCTTTCCACACCTTCACCCCTAACCAAGAAAAATCTCTCGTTGTAGTCCTAAGAGGACTACCAAACATGTCAATCTCCGACATACAAAACGAAATTGAATCACTCGGGCTTAAGCCAACCAGCATCACACCCCTCGGTAGCAAACCAGATGGTCCCAAGCTACAACATGTCATCTATAAAATCACCTTCGGCCACGGAACCACATTTAACACCATTAACAAAATCGGGCACCTTTTCTACACAAGAGTGTATTGGGAAAAATTCTTCTCAAAAAAAAACTACACCCAATGCTTCAGATGCCAAGCCTTTGGACACTCTTCAAGGAATTGTAATCTCCCACCAAAGTGCGTCAAATGTGCAGGTTCACACCTGACAAAAGACTGCACAAAGAAAAAAGACACCCCAGCCACCTGCGCAAACTGCCACGGCGACCACACGGCAAATTACTCCCAGTGTCCCTCCCTACTTAAATATATCACCAGAAAAACTCCAACCACTAGACCAATCATCCCCCCCACCCCCACCCCTCCCCAAATACTCCCTCCACCACCACCAAAACCACTCACCCGCTCATACCGGGAAGCCCTAACAAACACAAACACTAACACCAACTCCAACAACACACAAATACCCACACCAACCCAGCACCAACCCACCAATCAATTCTCAGAAGCGGCTGACGTCTTCTCCAGGATAGGCCAGTTCGTAGACATCAACCTGATGCTAGAAAAAGCCAAACTACTCGAAAGTAAACTCATGACGTGCACCACGGACGCACAGAAATTCCAAGCTTTCCTAATAATATATAACTCCTTCAATTAATGGCCCGCCTCCCTAACCTTCTCCTATGGAATGCAGAGTCTCTACTTCCCAAGAGACTAGAACTCTCACACGTACTACAGAAAAACAATATCCATATAGCACTAATCACAGAAACATGGCTCACGCCAACAACCTTCCTCACCCTGCCAGGCTACAACATAATCAGAAACGACCGCCCCTCCCCCAAAGGAGGAGTAGCAATAATTATCAAGAAAGACATCCCCTTCCAAACACTCCCGTCCCTAAACACCAATTTAGAAACCATACTTATCAAATTATCTGCCCCCAGGCTAACAATAGGAGTAGTATATGCCCCTCCCTCCACAAAGATTACACAAACCGACCTGGACACTCTAACAAACCGTCCCGAATACTTCATAATCGGGGGCGACTTCAACGCCAGACACCTCGCGTGGAACAATCACTCCAATAACACCTCAGGCCTCACCCTATACAAGCACTCATCCCGCTCAAACTACAACATCACTCACCCCGGCAGCTTTACCTTTTCAAAAGCAAACAGAAACATAAGCAATTCAACAATTGATATCTTCCTCACCAAACATTACACAAGACTAAACTGTAGTACCACAGACGACTTTAACACACAACATAGACCAGTCCTCCTCACATTCAACTCGAAGCCCATGCCCCCTCCTCACACCACCGCCACGACGAACTGGGAAAACTATAAAAAACATACGGCCAACTACCAACTCACAACTTCCTTCAACTCCACAGACAAAGTTGACTCCTGCATCCGAAACCTGCAATCCTTTCTCATAGCCTGCTCCAAAAAAGCCACGACCCAGCACACTCCCCACCCATACTTCACGGACATCAGCACAGACCCCCTACTATTGTCCCTCATCAAGTTACGCCATAAAGTCAGAAAACTATGGCAAAAACACAACCTCCAATATTTCAAGGACTGGTCCAAACAATTAACACGCGACATAAGTTCTAGAATAGCCTCAGTCAAGCGTACTGCCTGGGACAAGAGAATTAAACAACTCACAAAGCCAAGCCCGGTCTTCTGGGACAACTACAAAATCCTGACCAACAAGAAACACCATCTCCCACCTATTAAGGACAATAACACCATAGTCACCTCCGACTCAGACAAAGCCAACCATTTCTGCCAGAAATTCCAGAAAATACACAACGATGCTTGCCAAACCAAATCTCCCCACGACAACACGGTCAGACAATTCATTCACCAAACCCTCCAGACAAACCCCCAACCCTCTCCTACCACGCCAGATAACATAAAAAACTCCCCCCTATACATACCTCTCTCCAACATCCACAAAGCCATTAAAACCCTAAAAGATAACAAAGCCCCAGGATCAGACCGTATCACCCCTCCCCTTCTAAAACACGCTGCGCCCAAAATCCCGCTACAACTCCATTACATTTTTAATCATTCAATCAAAACAAGCTACTTTCCCAGCAGCTGGAAAATAGCCAGAGTCGTTCCCATTCCAAAACCCGGAAAGGACAGGAAGCTAGCCGAAAACTACCGTCCCATCAGCTTACTATCACTCCTCGGCAAGATCTTCGAGAAATGTATTTACTACTGGCTCACCAACTTCCTAAAACAAAATAACACAATAATAAACCAGCAATTTGGCTTCAGAGCCAAACACTCCACAGTCCACCAACTCGTGCGCATATCCCAGATAATCACGCACGAGCACAACACAAACCGAACCTCTGCCATGATACTCCTCGATCTAACCAAAGCCTTCGATACAGTCTGGACGGAAGCACTCCTATTCAAGATCCATAATCTCGGACTCCCACTCATCTTCACAAAACTAATGGAATCCTACCTGAAAAACAGAAAAATCATGGTGACCATCTCTGGAACCCAATCCGAACAACTTGACATCAGAGCCGGAGTACCGCAAGGATCCATTCTAGGACCCATCCTCTTCAGCCTATACATAAATGACATACCCATAGCTCCCAACACACACCTAGCACTCTACGCTGACGACACAACCCTCATCTCCTCATCCTGGTCCTCATCAACCCTGCACAACAGATTGCAAAAGTATCTGGACCAAATTACCCACTTCTTCTCGACCTGGAAACTCCAAATAAATCCCTCAAAGACTCAGGCCATCTGCTTCCCCAGGAAATCAGAACCACCCATAACAACCCCACTAATCCTCAATAACCACCCAATCCACTACTCCCGACAGGTCTCCTACCTAGGGACAATCTTTGACTTTAAACAAAACTGGTCCCCGGCTATCATGGACAGAATCAGCAAAACCAAAAAAGCAGCCGCCTCCATCCATCCTCTGCTCGCACATGGCTCCAAACTAAAAAGAACACTCAGAATAACACTCTACAAAACCTGCATAAGACCAGTCCTCACCTACGGCTCCCAAGTCTGGTGCGCCGCCCCCAAATCCACGTTAAAAAAGATCCAGACCCTACAAAACAAAATACTAAAAACAATCACAGGAAAACCCTCTAGATATCACACACATAACCTACACACCGAAACCAACATAGAACTCATTTTCCCCTTCCTATGCAAAATTATTTCAAATTACGAAGTTCAAAACCACGACAACCCACTTGTTCGAGACACAGGCCTATTCGACAAAAACAGAATCCCATACAAAATAAAAAGAAAGTTCCCACTAGACACGTCAAACCTACAATAAACCACCCACCACCAACCAACCTCCTCTCCCCTCGAAACCACACTGTCCCAATTGCAACAAACCAACAACGACGGGGTTTTCTTTGAAAATTTTTTCCCCAACTAATAGTCACTATTTGTTCTAGACACTTCATATAGGTAACACCAAAAGAAACAACAGCTAACAAACCGGTAAGAAGGCCACAGTCTTCAGGAACGGAAAGAGACCTCACCATAACACACCATCAAAAAAAGCTCACTCTCACTCGTCACTCGGCATGTTGGACGCAGGCAACCACGCTCACGGAAACTTGTCTCAGCAACCCAGTGTGCATACAGTGCTTCGAATCAACGCCACCCGCTTTTTTAAAAGCGAAAAAGTGTCAAAAGTGTCAAAAAGTCTCAACAAGAATAATTCAATCCAGGGATAACCACGAAACACTACAGTACAAGATCGAGACAAGAAAGACAATACTTCAACCACTGCCGCGCAAGCGCACGGCAAACTTCTCAGATGCCCCGCCAGCCACGAGGAGATTTCACTCGGACATAAATCCAAACCCAGCTGAAGACGCCGACGACAACATGTTGACAGCGAACGTGAAAACTTCAAACAGGTTTGATATCCTGGCATCCTTCGCCAGCAATTCCACCCGAACCCCAATAGAGCAGGAGATCAACTCCCCCTCCCCTTCCACTCCGCCAAAACACGATGAAAACACAACATCTAAACCGCCACCAATCTATATTAATAACTTTGATGGAAACATCAAAACCCTCACCCAGGCCCTTCTCGCCGACTACGGTCCTAATTTTACAGTTAAATATCTGGGCGACAAAGTCAAAATCTCCCTCGCCAACACAAACCAATACCACGACCTACAATCTAAACTCAGGAAAGCCGATAAACCTTTCCACACTTTCACGCCTAACCAAGAGAAATCCCTCGTAGTAGTCCTGAGAGGACTACCAAACATGTCAATCTCCGACATACAAAAAGAAATAGAATCACTCGGGCTTAAGCCAACCAGCATCACACCCCTCGGTAGCAAACCAGATGGTCCCAAGCTCCAACATGTCATCTACAAAATCACCTTCGGCCACGGAACCACATTTAACACAATAAACAAAATCGGGCACCTTTTCTACACAAGAGTGTATTGGGAAAAATTCTTCTCCAAAAAAAATTACACTCAATGCTTCAGATGCCAAGCCTTTGGACACTCTTCAAGAAATTGTAATCTCCCACCAAAATGCGTCAAATGTGCAGGCTCACACCTGACAAAAGACTGCACAAAACCTAAAGATACACCAGCAACATGCTCAAACTGCCATGGCAACCACACGGCAAACTACACACAATGTCCAGCCCTCATAAAATACATAGCTAAAAAGACTCCAACCACCAAACACATTCAATCAATCAATCTTGTGTCATCAGTAAACGTACAGAGTTCCCTTGTGAGACGCAGGAAGCTACGCTCACGTTAGACATATCTCTACAACTACGAGTGCATCAAGTAAACCATCACCCATACAAGCTATCGCGGATAGTCACCATCGGCAGTGCCAGTGCCAAAGTCGACCAGAAAACACCAATAACCCGACAGCAACAACATCGAAGCCGAAAGGAAGGTTCTTCAACCATTGCCGCGCAAGCGCACGGCAAATTTCGCAGACTCACCGCCAGTCTGCAGGCGATTCGCCAATGACCTAACCCACGCCACAACCGAGGACAGCACGATGCTACAAGCTAACATTCCGACTAAAAACAGGTATGACATCCTGTCTTCATTCGCCAGCAACCCCAAATCAAACCTCGACAAGCACGATCCCACCCCTACCCCCATCCTCCCCCCGCCAAGCTCAGACGACACACACACCGCAACAAAACCACCCCCGATATATATAAACAGCTTTAATGGCAACATCAAGGCCCTAACTCAGGCTCTTCTAGCCGACTACGGGCCAAACTTCTCCCTCAAGTACCTTGGCAACAAGGTCAAGATCCAGTTAAACGAAAACAAACACCACACAGACCTGCAACATAAACTAAGACTAGCAGACAAGCCTTTTCACACTTACACACCCAACCATGAGAAATCCCTTGTGGTAATACTCAGAGGACTCCCCAATATAAACATTCAAGACATCCAAGAAGAAATAGAATCTCTCGGGCTAAAACCCAGCAGCATCACCCCCCTAGGCAGCAAGCCCGACCCTAGTAAATCCCAGTACACTATATATAAAATCACCTTCAGCCCAGGCACATCTTTCAATGCGGTGAACAAAATTGGTCACCTATTTTACACAAAAGTATACTGGGAAAAGTTTTTCTCGAGAAAGAACTATACCCAGTGCTTCCGCTGTCAAGCCTTCGGGCACTCATCCAAAAATTGCAACTTACCACCCAAATGTGTAAAATGTGCAGGCTCACACCTAACCAAAACCTGCACAAAACCCAAAGACACTCCAGCAACATGCTCAAACTGCCATGGTAACCACACGGCAAACTATACACAATGTCCAGCCCTCATAAAATACATAGCCAAAAAGACTCCAACCACCAAAACACTCATCCAACCTACCACCCCCTCCCCACCACCATTCATCCCTGCACAGCCACCTAAACCCCTCGCCTTCTCCTACAAAGACGCACTCACAAACTCAAACACAACACAAAAACCCACACCAAGACCCACCCAAACTCAAACCACCCCAGCTGAAACTTTCTCAGAAGCAGCCGACGTATTCTCAAGAATAGGTCAGCTAGTTGACATCAACCTCATGCTTCAAAAGGCAAAAGAGCTTGAAGCTAAACTCATGGCGTGCACAACCGAAGCACAGAAATTCCAAGCCTTCCTCAGTATATATAGCTCCTTTAACTAATGGCCCGCACCCCTAACATTCTACTATGGAATGCCGAGTCTCTCCTCCCAAAGAGACTCGAACTTTCACACGTGCTTCAAAAACACAACATACACATAGCCTTAATTACAGAAACCTGGCTCACCCCGCTCACTCACTTCTCACTCCCAGGCTACCAAATCATCAGAAATGACAGACCCTCCCCCAAGGGAGGAGTAGCCATCATCATACAAAAAGACATTCCCTTTCATACACTCCCTCCATCCAACAACAACCTAGAATCTCTGCTAATCCAACTCTCGTCCCCCAGGCTAACAATAGGAGTGGTGTACGCCCCTCCCTCCACTAAACTCACGAACCATGCACTGGACACTCTTACCAACAGACCCGGAAATTACATAATAGGAGGCGACTTCAACGCCAGACACCTCTCCTGGAACAACCACTCCAACAACACTTCCGGATTGACCCTCTTCAAACACTCATCCCACTCTACCTACCGCATCATTCACCCCGACAGCTTCACCATCTCCAGAGCAAACAGAAACATAAACAACTCAACACTTGATTTATTCCTGATAAAGCACTACGTCAACTTCACTAGCCACACAATCGACAACTTCAACACACAACATAGACCTGTACTCCTCAAATCGGACTCAAACCCCATGGCCCCTCCTCACACCATCCCTGCCACAGACTGGAAACAATACAAAAAACACACAGCAAACTTTAGACTCACCACTACCTTCGACACCACCAGAAAACTCGACGAATGCATCCAAAATACACAATCATTCCTCATAGCCTGCTCCAAGAAAGCCTCATCTCAACATACCCCCCACCCATATCACACCGACATCAGTTCAGATCCTCTCCTACTCTCACTTATCAACACACGTCATAAAATTAGAAAGCTCTGGCAAAAACACCAACTCCAATACTTCAGAGACTGGACAACACAGCTATCACGAGAAATAAACTCTAGAATAGCCAAGATCAAACACTCAGCATGGGACAAAAGAATAAGAAATCACACCAAGCCAAACCCTGTCTTCTGGAACAACTACAAGGTTATAACCAACAACAAACACCACCTCCCACCTATCACAAAAGAAAACGACACGATCACATCAGACATAGATAAAGCCAACCATTTTTGCCGAACCTTCCAGAATATACACAACTCAGCCATCCAAACCAAATCATGTCACGACAACACAATAAAACACTTTGTCGAAAACACGCTTCACTAGAATATCCTCTCAAGCCCTGCTGCCTCCGACCTCTCAAACACACAAACCCCCTACATACCCCTTCTCAGCATACGAAAAGCAATCAATTCCCTAAAAGACAGCAAAGCTCCAGGCCTAGACCGCATCACCCCCCTTCTGCTAAAACATGCCGTACCCAAAATCCTGCTACAGCTACATCACATATTCAATCACGCAGTCAAAATGTGCTACTTCCCTGACAACTGGAAAATAGCTAAGGTCGTACCCATCCCCAAACCAGGGAAAAATAGGAAACTGGCGGAAAACTACCGCCCCATCAGCCTCCTACCTCTCATTGGCAAAATCTTCGAAAAATGCATCCATTACTGGCTCACCAACTTTCTCAAGACCAACAACTCCATTATCAATCAGCAATTCGGCTTCAGAGCGCGACACTCCACCACCCACCAGCTAGTCCGGATATCACAACTCCTAACACACGAACGCAACACAAACCGCTCCTCAGCCATGATCCTACTTGACCTCACCAAGGCGTTTGACACCGTCTGGACAGACGCACTCCTATTCAAAATTCACCAACTAGGACTCCCAACCTCATTCTGCAAACTAATAAGCTCCTACCTCAGCAACAGAAAAGTCATGGTAGCCATCTCCGGATCCCAATCCGAAAAACTAAACATCCTCGCAGGGGTCCCACAAGGATCAATCCTTGTATATCAACGACATACCCATAGCTCCCCACACACATCTGGCACTATACGCAGATGACACAACCCTCATCTCTTCCTCATGGTCCGCATCAACCCTTCACAATAGACTGCAGAACTACCTAAACCAGATAGCTCACTTCTTCACCTCCTGGAAACTCCAGATAAACCCATCCACAACACAAGCCATCTGCTTCCCTCGGAAAAAGATCCCCCCATCAACACCCCACTAATCCTCAATAACCACCCAATAAACTACACCCAACAAGTCACCTACCTAGGAATCATCTTCGACTCCAAACTGAACTGGACCCCAGCGGTCACAGATAGAATCACCAAAACAAAAAAGGCAGTAGCCTCCATCCACCCCCTCCTCTCGCACGGCTCCAAACTCAAGAGAAACCTCCGAATAACCTTATACAAAACATGTCTAAGACCAGTCCTAACCTATGGCGCACAAGTCTGGTGCGCTGCTCCAAAAACCTCACTAAAACAGGTCCAAACCCTACAGAACAAAATCCTCAAGATCATAACAGGCAAACCCCCTAGATATCACACCCAGAACCTACACGACGATACGAGTACTGAAATGATCCTATCTTACATCCACAAATTAATCTCCAACTACTCCGTTACAAACCATGACAACCCGCTCATCAGAAACACAGGACTCTACGACAGAAATAAAATCCCATATAGAATCAAAAGAAGATTCCCACTTGACCCAACAAATCATTCCCCAGGAACAGACCGTATCACCCCTCCCCTACTAAAACACGCTGCCACCAAAATCCCGCTACAACTCCATTACATTTTTAATCACTCCATCAAAACAAGCTACTTTCCCAGCAGCTGGAAAATAGACAAAGTCGTTCCCATACCAGAACCAGGCAAGGACAGAAAGTTAGCCGAAAACTACCGTCCCATCAGCCTACTATCACTCCTTGGCAAGATCTTCGAAAAATGTATTTACTACTGGCTCACCAACTTTCTAAAACAAAATAACACGATAATAAATCAGCAATTTGGTTTCACGGCTAAACATTCCACGGTTCATCGCACAGTTTGCCACACGGCAAACTATTCACGGTGCCCTTCCCTACTCAATGATCTTAAAAGAAAAAATTCTAACCCCTCTAAAACCCCACTCCTACTCCCCCCCCCCCCCCAATTCCATCCTCCACCACCTCCTCCACCCAGAAAACAAACATTTTCATACAGAGACACCCTAACGGAACCCTCAGTAACCCCTCCAAGACCCACGCCTCCCAACTGCGACGCAAACCCTCCCGGGGAAGAATCCTTAGCCGGTACTTTTAAAAAATGTACCACTCAATTAGAACGCATGGGGCGTTTGTTGAAGTAGCCCTCTCCCTTGAATAATGCCCCCCCCCCCCCCCCCCCCCCCCCCCCCCCCCCCCCCCCCCCCCC
>NC_135781.1:28245346-28290126 GCF_028453695.1 Augochlora pura
GCGATAAGTCCTCCTCGATGGGCCATTGTTTCGCGTCGGTCACTGCGCCGGGACCGAGAGTTTCCGAATGAAAAGAACCACGAGACGCAACGAGACGCGTCACCGCGAATCGGGCACTGTTCAGAGAGGGCACTCGCGCGATTGTTCGAGCGAAAGTTCTTTCGCGCAAATATGGATGAACACCCACGTCGACCCTACTCGACCGGCACTCGACTTTCACGGTGTATCGTGTCCCGTTCGCTTTATCGTCGAAGCGTTTCGGAGTCGATTCCAGAACACGATTCGCCGAGAGTCCGCGGGTACACGCGAGCCGCGTGCACGCGATTCTCGCGTGAAAATTTCCATGCGGGCCGAAAGTGACGAACAATGAAAACAGGTATACGCGCGGACGCGCGAGGCGGAGCCACGGCCCGAAACAATATAGCTCCAAATGATTTTACCGTTTAATTGCGTTCCTGGCCAGGGATCCTTCCACCGAAATGAAGTTTCAGCTCGATGAAAGAGAATCCATAAAGCGCGAGCGCTTCCCCGCGACGTCTCTTCCCCGGCTGGCTATATTAAAATTTGGTCCGCTATGAAAAGAAGGCCAACGAAGAAAGAGCGGCTGCTCTCGCTTTTTCCCTCTCTTTCGATCTCCGTCTCTGTCTCTCTATATCTCCGGCTCTTTCTCTCTCTCTCTCTCTCTCTCTCTTTCGCCCCCTCAGGTCCTCTTCTCGCTCTGTCTCTCGCTCTCTCTCTCTCTTTCGTTCTCGAGGGTCCTCGTGCAGCAAGTCAGGCGCAAATCTCTCCAACTTTGTGCACTCGTGCGCTTTACACTAACCACAAAGCACTCGTTACAAGCCAGCAGAGCCGGTGCGCGACCGAGAAAGGCGCAAACGGTCGGCGGACCGGCGGTGATCGGTGTTTCGATTCTCTTCGACGGGAGTCGCGGTTGCGGTTTACCTATTCGCTTATTCCGGCAAAACTGTGAGCAACGGTGAGCCCTGGCCGCGGACTCGGTTCGAACCCCGCCGCTCCGATATCTCGCGGAACGAGAAAGGACAGGAGGAGAGCGTCCCGTCCCGTTTTCCCTCGACGTCGGGGGGGAGGGAGGGTGACGCGAGCGGTTCTCGAAGAAAAGAGCTGCCTGGTTTTGAGTCGAGGGAGACCGACAGATTCGCCGCGAATCTGCCACACTTATTTACACTGGCGTGATATTAAAAAGCCCGCCGCGGAATCGAAACGTTCCTCGCACGAGGGGCAGGGGGGGAGAACCGCGCGTTCGAGAATCCTCTTCTGGCCGGCTATTGCCAGAAGTCTCTTTATCTTTGTGCAGTTCGGCGCACGGGACAATGCACTTGTTACAGGCCGCCAAGTGTGGACAAAATGCCCAAGTCGCCACTCGATTGCCCCTCGAGAACACTCGAGTTGTCTACGAGCCTGCTGTAGCGGAGGCCGAGAGTGAGAGAGAGAGGGAGAGAGGGAGAGAAGGAGAGAGAGGCAGGGAGAAAGAAAGAGAGAAACAGAGCCGGCGAGAGTCGGAGAAAGACAGAGACGGTCTGGCCTGCCTTTTCCACCCCCGATGAATCGATCTCCCGCTGCAACCAGCTACCTCCCCCACCCTTGGCCCTTCGCCGGTCCGGCCCTATCGCAAACACTTTGCGTTACCAATCGACGTATATACCGGCGCGTTGTCCCTAATGACTGTTAAATCCCCATTATTGCGTACCACGTGCTCCCGCGTCTCTGGGGTTGCCGGTTCGCGCTTAAGAATTCGTTTCGCGACCACCCGGTGCGACCAGGCAACAATCTGCGACGTCTTCGAATCGTACGAGTCCCGCCAGCTGTTCCATTCGATCGCTGTTACGAGAACGATGCAGATAGAAACGAGTCGGGGAGAATAGATCGGCGCGAGCGTGCACGGAGAACGCGAACAATTCAGCCGGAAAATCGTAGCGGGCGATATTTTAATTTCGAGGCACCCCGATGCGGTTCGAGGAAGAAATATAGCTCGCACAATTTGCCTCGGAGCTCTATTCGGAGTTCTGGTTGCGCGAGGACCGACTACGGGCGGAGCTATCCGCGGAAAGTTAAGTTCCCCGCTGCATTGTTTCCAGGAGTGTTTGCACACAACCGCATTGTTCCTGAAGAGCAAGCACACTCTCGCTCCCGGCGTCCACAATGGCCGTGTACCGTGCACGTCGGGCCTTGCCTGTGCGTGAAGAGGAGTGAGAGAGAGAAAGAGAGATAAAGAGAGATAGAGAGAGAGAGAGAGAGACCAGGAAAAGCCACAGCGGGTACTTGCAGAGAATTAACCGATTTTACCAAATACGCGTTTCAACCGGCAATTCGACGCTGCGTCTCGGCTGACTGCGCGATCTTTATTGCGGAGCATCTCGACGTTTCCCGGCGGCGTCTCCTCCCTCGGCCGACCAAATGACTTCCTAGCAACCGAATGATTTCCTGACGACCGCCACCGATAACGTGCCCCGGATGTTCGAGCGACCCGAGACAGCGGCCGCGAGCCGACGACGAGACCCCGAAGCGGCGCAGGGTGCCGGTCGAACCGTGCCTTCCGCCGTCACGAAATTCGTTCCGCTCGCAACGAAACCTCTTTCCCGAAAGAAGGTCGCGTCCCGATACTCGAAAGTCGATGGCGGATTCTTCGACGGAACAAAACCTGTCCGCGAGCGTCTTCCAGCGCCGTGATCTCGTACTTGAATGCCTCCGCTAAGAAGTGGCATCCGCGTAGTCACGGGGAAACGTTTCTCCGTCGATCTCCCCGCATTCAATTGCAACTTGGCTCGGAGCGCATCGTGTTTTGTTGGGCGTTCATTGAGCGTAAAACTTAATTCCCGTGGAAACGCCATAGGCTGGGACGTATGTATATATATCCGTGCCGCCTATACACACGTATACACACCGGCGTGGCTCTCTGTTAGGGGTTGCCCTTTCACTCGGATAGTTAGTTTTTATTCTCGGCAACGGAGAGAAAAAAAGATTCTACCGGAGGCTGGGTGCCGCCGCGCTGCCGTACCCTCTTCCCCGCAGGGATGAGTTCTCTTTCTTTTCTTCCAGTTCCACCGTTTCCTTTCTTCCAGCGATCTCATTCTATCTCCATCTTTGCGAACCGTTCCGAGGATCGAAGGAAATTCGCCGGCCCGGCCGCAAGATCGCGGCGACCACCCCTGAGTCGATCGTTTCGGCCGCGCACCATCCCGAAGATCTGCACCATTTTCCGAAGACCCTTCACACGCGGTAACACCGATCACGAACTCTGCTCGGCGGCCCGTGATCACGAATCCCCCGGATTCGAAGCCTCCACGGGAGAAGTTCCTTTTCCTTTGTTCAACCGTCCGGATGGTACATGCTCGTCAGGATCGTTCCTCGAACGGTTATCGCTCTCCTCGAGAGCCGTAATACTTCTCCGGAGGCACGGTCCGCTGTCGCAGGATACTCCAACCCAGGAATCGGCGCAGCTATCTCGCGAGGAATCCGCGTGGATTCTGCGACGAACTGCGTGCGTGGGACCGATACAGTTTTCCGCGTAGCATACGGAAACCCGGCGCCGACTAGGATTCGAAGCGTTCTCCGCTCCCGCGAAGGACGCTACGTCGCGTATACACGACGAGGAGACGAAGGTCCTCCTCGTGGAAGGCGGACCTTAACCGGGAGGGAGGCAAGCCAAGAAGATTACCGTAAGCAGATTATTTCCGTGGAAATCCTGCTGGCCAACTCGCCCGGTCTACGGACCACGGTCTACGGGCCACGATCTACGGTGTCTACGGTGTCTACGCGGCTCTCGCTCCGACCGTTTTCGGTGCGAATTCGCGCGCGCGAGAGAGATTCCCATCGGTGCCCTAGCATTCGGTCGGCCAGAAGAAGGGCCTGCGAGTGTTCGAAACGCTGTCGCAGTTGTCTCTGCCCGAACGTCG
The DNA here is from genome assembly GCF_028453695.1 of Augochlora pura. Classification (NCBI taxonomy): domain Eukaryota; kingdom Metazoa; phylum Arthropoda; class Insecta; order Hymenoptera; family Halictidae; genus Augochlora; species Augochlora pura. The sequence goes on from NC_135781.1 coordinate 28,249,261, forward strand.
CAGCCGATGATCCTCGGTGTATTCTTTTCGCGGGTGAAACGATGAAAGCTCGGAGTCGTTTACGCGGTGTGCGTGCGTGTGTGTCGCGAGTAGGCGCTCTCGCGTAGACGCAGTTTATGAATCGCTCGATAAAACGGCGATGCCGGAAGAAATACGAGCGGATTAAATTTTTCCCGGCAGACTCGCGCGGTTATTTAGCCACCGGACGCGACAACGTACATTCGCCGGTGAAAAGCTCCCGGTGCCGGTTGCAATTAATAAAACGCCCATCGACGCTTGCGCGAAAGACTGGACCGGATTAACTTTTTTTCCTAACGGCGGCGTATCATTTACTCCGCGAAAAGTAATGGCGTAAATGCTTTCGCTCGCCCGTGAAAAATACGGACCCGTCGTCGGAGAACGATCCGCCGGTCGCGACGACGTTCGACCCTCCCGATCAATTCTTGTGCGTTGTCTCGCGATCCGTTGCGACTCGATGGACACGAACCGCGCGGTCCTCGCCAAGAATTCCTCTCGCGAATATTGCCGGTACGCGCGGAAACTTATAAGTACGTTCTCCCTACGGTCGGATGGAAGCCACCGCACACGGTTCGCCGATTAAATTCCTCGAATCCCCGAGGTTTTTGCGCACCGGACCGCTCGACTATCGGTTGATTTGGTAGCCCGGCTTTCGCTCTCTCTCTCTCTCTCTCTCTCTCTCTCTCTTCGAGCCCTTCGCTTCGTCCACCGCCCGCTTCATCCGTTTTTTCTCCGTTTACCGGAAAACGTAGTCGCGCAGGCAACACACCACCGCCATCGAATTTCTATCTCTCTCTCTCTCTCTCTCTCTCTCTCTCTCTCTCTCTCTCTCTCTCTCTCTCTCGAGGGAGAGGGAGAGAGGACGTCGGCCGAAGCGCGGCTTTCGCGAGCGAACGATTTCTAATCTAATTAAAAACGATCAACGCTGGAGAAATAATGGCTCGGTGGACACTCACGATCGCTCCTGCTTGTAAATATCACCAACAGCGGCAGCGAAATGACTCGCGAGACACAAGATTCCGACGTGCTCGCGAAGGGAAGCCCACTCACTGTTACGAAACGAGTAAACATCCGATCGATAGCCGCGGTCGCTGACGATTCTTGAACACCACCGGGATACGGGAACAGCGGCGCGTCGATTAGACCGGAATATCCCCCGGTTGGATCGTGGTGTCGATACTGTGTCGGACGTTTTTACGCGCCACCCAGGGGACGGTTGTCGTCGCGGACCGGAACTGGTTCGACCCCCGCTTTCGTTGCGCGGCAGGACAACAGGGTAAACATATCGCGCGCGGCACCACCGATCGCGGCACACTGGGATTTCTTTTCGTTTGGGCGAGCCGTCGTCCCGGGTCCCGGTCGCGCGTCTCTCCTCGCGTCTCGTCGTTCTCCGGTTTCGCGGGGAGGTCGAATGAGAACGCGCACGCGGTGCTTCTGCCACGGGGTTGTCTGGGTTCGCGGAGAGAAGGGTGTTCGCCGCGCAAACGTCAAACAGCAGAGAGGTGTACTCACCGTTGGTTCGCCGGAATCGTCGTCGCCGATATTCCTCGTCTCGCAGCGATTAATCCTTTGCCGTGGTATCGTCCCGGCGGATGCAAGGTCGGGCCTGATAATGCCGGTGGCTGTTCGACAGGGTCGAAAGCGAAGGTTAGGTATCCGGTTAGGTTGGTCGCACGGCACACACGCTCGCCGCTACTGCCGCGACGTTTCGCACTACCGAGAGTCGACGAAACCGATAGAGTGTGTATCACGGATATGTAGACCGATAATGACTATTCTATTCGCTAATCCGTCCGCGTCTCTCTCCTTCTCTGTCTCCCGACACTGTCCCCCTTTCTCTATCCCTCTTTCTCTTTCTCCGCGTGCGTCGGTTCCTCTTCCTCCCTCACTCTCTCTCTCTCTCTCTCTCTCTCTCTCTCTCTCTCTCTCTTTCCCTCCCTCTCTTTCTCGCTTTCCGTCTCTGTTTATCCACGAGCCTCCGTCTCTCTCTCCCGTTGCGTTTGCACGTTTCGGCCCGTAGGTCTGTCTCTGTCTTGCTCTCCTTGTTCGGTGTTCCGTGTGCGGGATGTGGGACAGACCCGGGACAGATGGACAGGGATAGACGGTAGATAGGTAGGCAGAGAGAGCAGCGAGCGCGCGGCTAGGCTATTATAGCAGGAGGGCGTAGGAGAGCCCAGCTCAACTTTTCACGAGAACTTTAGTTGTTACGGATCGCTCTCTTGGCCGAGGGGTTATGCGCGAGGGGGGCGCTCGTTCGTCGCTTGCTCGCGCCGAGCCGCGCCGAGCCGCGCCGCACCGCACCGCACCGCACCGTTCCGCTCGGCTCCGCACCGTTTCGCACCGCACCGCACCGTACCGTACCCGAACCGTACCGTACCGTACCGCACCGCACCGCTCCGCACCGCACCGCACCGCACCGCGGGAGAACGGACCGCGAGCAGCAGCGAATCTTTCGGGGTGGGTCGAAGGGAGGCGACCGAACGGGTCGAGAGGGGATGGGGTGCGAACGCCGACAGCGCGTCCGAGAGAAGAGGGGAGCACTGGTTCCGATGGTAGAGAGGAATCCACGGAGGAACGACGCGCAGACAGAGAGGACGCGTTCCCGATCACCTGGACCGACCGAGACGGAAATCGTGTCGCGTTTGCGCGGACCGAAAGAAAGAACGGGGGAGAGAACCGGCGCGGCGAAATTGCCCTCGCGTACCAAGGAGAAAGGGAAGACCAGACACAGACGGAGCCGAGCTCGTGCCAGGAGGGAGCGAGACCGAGCCGTGGGTGCTGCTGAACCGCGACTGCTCGTCGAAAGTCGGCGTGGCGATAGGAGGAGCATCGGGGCCGGTTTACTCTGGCGGGGAACCAATAGGATTGGCCGGCGAGAACCCACCTAACCGACCTAACCAGCCGCGATGGCAACGCTTGCGAGCCACGACACCGAGCGACGCGAACCGACGTTACCTACAGTCCGTCTCTAAAAATATATTCGAGCACCGGTCCTCGCCTTCATCCCTTCCCCCCGGTTCGCGATTTCCCCTCCCCCTTGCCCTTTTGCCTTTTCCCTTCGGCCTTTCTCCCTCTCTCTGTCTCCCTCTCTCTCTCTCTCTCTCTCTCTCCGTCTCTTTCTCTCTATCACACTTTTTCTCCTTCTTTCCGTTTCTTCGCGCAAACCATACGGCGAAGACGCGCGCGCGTACGACGGAACAAAAAGGCAGATTGATATTCTTCCCTATCGGTCTATCGGTCTATTCGGATGGTTGTTCTCTCGAGGACGAAGCCTCGCGAGAATGGACGCTGATGGAGAAGAGTCGCTTTAATCGCTCCGATGTTGCGAACGATGCTTTTTCAGCTAATTTCGAAGCGCAGAACCCGAATTCGAGAGCAAGAGAAAGGGTGCTCGCGATTCGCCGGCGATCATCGCTGAAACGAAGCGAGTAACGATGCTCGTCGAGGCTCTCGTCATCGTTCGATCCGTTGAAACGTTCTCGATTAATCCCGTTACGCCCGAAGAAGGCACCCGTTCGGCGGGTTACCGTTTTTTTTTTCCTCTCCCACCCCATCTGCGAAACATCGATCTTCGGCTGTGATACACTCCTCCTTTCGTTACGCTCTGTAGCCAGGTGATAGCTACATAGGCCGGCGGTATACCCACAACATAGCAATTTAACTTGCTCACGTGCGAGCGGTTAATGCTCTTACGGGATTTCGAAAAGATCAGCCAGCATTACTATGCTATTAGCGTAGCTAAAACCGGCTTGCTTCCATAAACCTATACTAACATGCAACCACTTTATTCACACCGGCCCATTCACGTACTCTTAGCCAATTTTCCTCATTGACCGATTGACTTGTCGCGCGAGTCCTCGACACGCGACCATGTTTCGGCCACCAAACTCGCTCGTCTTTACCTGTCAACGGTGTGCCGGCGGCGGCAGATGTCAAACGCGTGTCTGCCCGAGCCCGTCAGCGAGCCGCTAAAACAACGCGAATTTCTGCGCGCCGCGAACGGCCGGCCATTCGTTGGCCGAGCTGCGAACCGGTGTTATTCCGCCGCGTTAAAATGAAAAGCATCGATCTCGCTTCGCCCCGTGTAATTAATTAATTAATTGGTAGATTGTACGATCTCTAGCATCCTATTATACGGTACATCCTGTACGTGTAATATCCGCGCGCACGATCCCTCCGCGCGATATCTAGCTAAGCCGAGAAGATAGGAAAATGGGCGAACCGCGCTGGTTGTCTCTGTTCGATTCGCTCCGCGGCAACGGTTCGTTTTTAACGGGGAACTCGGAGTTTCCGCGACGACGACGACGACGACGACGAAGGCGGCTCGCGAAAAAAGAAAAACAATATCCGAGCAGCGTTATCTGGCATTTTCGCAGCGCACTTAACGCCTGCCTGCCCCGTGACGGGAACGAGAGCGAACGAGAGCGAACGTTCGCGCGCCTCCGTTATCTCTCGCGGCCGGCGCGCCGATCTTAATTAGCGTAACGTGCCGCTTAAGGATGATTACACGCGTCGTCGACCGAAACAAACTGTAACAAGTGAGGATTGCCCGCGGCATCTCGTTAGAAAAAACGCGGCCGAGAACCAGAAGCTCGAAATGGAAAGGTTGCCAGCGCGAGTCGACTCGCCGAGCTCGGTTTTCCATCGCGCGAACGAGACGCTCGGAAAAAACAATCGATCGGTCGGACGAGTCGCGCGCGCGACGATTCAAAGACAACGACAACATTGGATTTCGGGGGGGGCGCACCACCGACTCTTCGTCTCTGGATACACAGAGTCGCTTAAGGGCAACTGTCTCGTTAAACGATCGATGCTCGGCGTCCCGTGGCACACCGCGAAAGCGCATTCGAACAGGGCTTAAAATACTCCGGGGTTTTATATAGAATGTAGTTCATGCTCATCATCCCGAAGATCAGCCGGCTGAGCCGTTCGACAAACCGTTCGAACAAAAAGCGCTGAAAAAAAAGACAACTCGGTGCAAATAACCTTTGCTACGTTCTCCTGGTCCCCCCCCCCCCCCCCCGTTGGCCTCTTATCTCTCTTTGTCTCTCTACGCCTTTCCCTCCGTTCCGATTTCCCTTGGTTCTTTCATCGATTCGCAGCCTCCCTCCCCTTCCTCCCCTTCCTCCCTGCTCGCGTCTCTGTTTCACCTTTCTCTGTTCCCCTCTATCTCTCTCTCTCTCTTCCTCCCTCTCTCTCTCTCTCTCTCTCTGGCTCTCTCGAACCTGCCCCGTCTCCTTTCAGTTTTCTTCTCGTTCCGCCGGTTCGAACGCCGGCTATGTAGGTGCCTACGGGCGCCCTCCCTTTCTATCTCGTGGCCTCATAGGGCAGAGCTCATTGCCGAGGAGAACGCGCGAGGGGGGGGGGGGGGGGGGGGGGGGGGGGGGCAGAGGGGGAGGAAGGAACAGACACAGAGGGAGAAAGGGAGAGAGCGGAATTTGAAACTGAGGCAAGCCGCTTATGAAGCTTTCGTGTAAATCACCGGTGAAAGTCACTGAGTTACTAAGTCAATGAATTACCCGGCTCGGCGACCGAGTCAGCCGAGGTCACACACGTCTCGGGGTTACAGGGCACATTGCTATTCCCCGCGAGCCACGAAACGCCGATCTTTTCTCGATCGGCCGCGTCCGCGACGACGCGCGCTCGTCTTCGGGGGCGTATCGTACCAATGTTACGTGTACATTCGATTACATACGGAGGTATGTAACGCCGGGGGGTAGGTAGAGATGATAGTTTTTCCCGGTCCGGGTTGCGGACGGAACGAAAGGCTGCGATATTAATTGGATCCCTTCGACGGCTCCTCTTTCTTAATCCCGCCGATGAATCACCGCGACCCGGTCCCCGGTCCCCGGTCCCGATGATCTTTTATCGGAAGATCTCTCGCCGGTATTGCTTCCGTCGTCGGACTACCGTTCGATTCACAGAATCATCCGTCGTAATGTAAATTCGATCGACTGCGCCGAACTACACGGGGCACTCTATTACGCGCATTATAACGCTCGGGGAATCCTCTGGCAGCGCCCACTCCGCCAACAAATCCCACTGCCTACGCTGCCATCGAACGCCATTGATAATGATTGATCGCGCGGCAGACCAGATAGAATCGCCGCGACCCGACGGAAAAGTGTTCTGTTCAGGTGGATCCAGAGTCCTCGAATGGGATATCGGTCTCTCTCTCTCTCTCTCTCTCTCTCTCTCTCACTCTCTCCCTGTCTCTCGGTGAGGTCGATTCGGCTATTCTTCGACGAGTCGCTTCTGCCGGTCATCTCGTTGTCCCCCACGGGAACCGTCCGACAGTCACGACGTCGTGTTTTGTCATACAGGTGTCTCTGGATATCGTTCGAACACGGGAAAACTGCGACGCGAACGCACCGCACGGATCCTGGACGGTGATCGACGACGACGACGACGACGACGACGATCGGCAGATTCGGGGAGACGTCATCCTGAGAAATGTCACTGGAACCGCGGTTACCTGCAGTTCGCGCGCGCGCGCGCGGTACTTGTTGATCGACGCTCGCTTATAATTCGATTTCTCCGGTGTGCCAAACAATGGCCGGACTCGAGAGCCGAACCCCCCGCGGAGACCCGAATCCCTCGGTCCATTCACGTAATTCTGCCGCGTAATACTCGCGGGAATCGAGATACCGATCGTCCAATAGGAAATTGATTCCCCGTGGTCACCTGCGTCACCATCGTCGTCCTCGGCCTACCACGAATTCGATTCTACCCCGAAAATGCCGGGGCTTCGGCCGATGATACCGATCGAAAGAACGACAACGATACCGATACCGATACCGGCGCGCTGCGTTTGCCTCGGCGACGCGCCCATCGCCGCGTTGTCGCGATTCCTCGCGAAAGAAGAGCCGCAAAAGGAGAAGAGGAAGGTCTTCGCTCCGCGACGAAGATCCGATTAGGCGGTTTGAATACGTCTGGTTCCGGTTCGCACGGCAACCTTAAATCGCGTAACACCGGATCCAGGAAGACGCCGCCGCCGCCGCGGCGGACCTGACAAAAATGGGTGTTCCCACATTGATTATCCTTCGAGTCGGAGCGGGACTAACGAGTTTTTGATCGCTTCTGTCGTCCGCCGTTCCATAGAGGCGATTGTGCCGGTCGTTCATCGGCGGCTACCTGCTCCGTCGTCGCCGCCGACTTCTTCACCGTCGCCCACCGCTTCTTCCTCCCTCGCATTGTCCGAGGAATTCCGTCGGGCGCAAGACGTTTCCTTTTTACAAAGCTTCTGCCCTCTGGCTCTGGCTCTGGCTCTGACTCGTCCGCCCCCACTTCCTGTTCCTTTCTGTGCCCGGCCCGACGTTTCTGAACCCGGCCGAGCGCTCTCGAGCCCGTGAGATACGCCGCGGCGAGAAGTTGAAAAGTGCACGTCGAGAAGCGGGCTCGATCTCGAGCGAGCGTATTGTTTAAGCGGACGCAGCGCCAGGCGAAAAGGAGCAACCGAAGACCGATTCGTCGGTGGCTGTGCGCAGAGATGAGCGGTATTCCATTTTGCAGGCTGCGCCAGACCGTCCAGATTTCCCTAGGGAGACACGAGCATGGTATAGGGAAAACGATGTCGAGGAGGGAAGCACGGTCGGCGGCTATTAGCGATCACAAATAGGCTATTAGGGGTCCATTAATATAGTGCAGCCGTGAGACGCGCGTCGGTCTAGCATACGACTCGCAGCTACCATACTTCCATCGAGTGGCCGCGGTCCCGCTCTCTCTCTCTCTCCCTTTCTCTCCCTATTCTTCTCCTCTTTGCTCCCGCATCGCCCAACTCCCCCTGGACGGTGGTACTTCTCTGTTTTTACCACCGACCGGTGGTGGTGTAGGGTTTCCACGAACCCCAGAGACCGGTAATCCGAGATTCACTTTGTGCGTAAGGTTCTACGCGTACGCGCGTGCACGCGTCGCGACGCTTCGCTCCCGTCATCCCACATTCATTTCGCGTTCTCGCGTTTTCACGTTCGAACGTTCGAACGGATCGGCCGCGCGCTGATTGGGAATAGAGAGATAGAGGGAGCGGAACTATATATCCGTCTTATCGCCGTACCTGTCGGCAATTATCGGTCGCCGATTACTCTCGCCGAGAAGTTAATTCGATGCGGACGGAAAGCAAGAATCGCACGGTCGGGCGAAACGCTGAAAGGAGCAACAAACGAGGCGGGAATAAACTTAAGCCCGGCTAATCGACTAGGCCGGCCACGTGCCGCCTAGCAAACGTTCCGGTGGCAAACGCCGCGACGTTGTTAGCCCAGTTAGTCAACATCGGCGCCTCGGATGTTAAGCCGATCCGTTGTAGCACCGACCGACCATACCCATCCCCGACGTCTCCCTTTCGGCCGATTCGCGCACACGTCCGACTACCCCATTCTCTCTGCAGGACTGCACGAACGCTCTACGAACGATCGACCGGCGCGCGGCCAAAGATGATACATCGGAAAAGGTTGTCGCCCGCGCGCCCAGGCCGTTTAATCGCTTTCGCGTTTACGTCGGCCCTGATCCGGCGAATGATCCGTTCGCGCGCGTAGATCGCTCCGGCCAAGCTCGGCTCCGTTGTCATCGATCACCGCGACTCGATCTTACCGTAGGTTAGCGTAGGATCTTCCCGTAGGATCGGCGCGCAGTCGGCGCTGCTGGAAGATCCAGATTCGAAAGAGCGCGGCGCGTTTGCTATCTCCCGAGACGCGTGGCCCTTGACGAAGGGTTGCAGGTTCGAAGGGCGAACGAAAGCTGCCCGGAATCTCCTCCGTTGCGGAGAGAAACTGAGGCAGACGGAGAGGAAGAGAGAGAGATAAAGAGAGTGAGAGAGAGAGGAGAGAGAAGGAGGAGGAGGGTGATAACGGTGGTCGCGAGGGGGCAGCAATCGGGGGCTGGAGAACCGAGGGAAGGTAGATGCTAGGAGGGCGAGGGGTTGGGGGACGCAGGCCGCACAGGGAGGAGCAGGGTGCACGGGGGTTGTAAGCGGCTTACGCCCGCCGAGCGGAGAGCGACTCCTCGCTAATTATTTATAGGACCCTCTCTCGGCTCTCTCTTCTCCCGCCCGGGAGATCCTTTGCGAAGAGGAGTTCTCCTCTGTCTTTCTCTATCCTCTCGAGCCCCTCTTCTGCGGCACTCGGCGTCCTGCTCCCTCTCCTCGCTCGTCTTTGATCTTTCCCTCTTTTCCGTCCCTTTACTTCGCCGGCTCCTTCCTCTTTCTTGCCGCTACGTCCTCCGCGTACGCTCGCCTTCCGCATGATCCAAGTTATATGTACTCGGTTTTTTTCCCGCGTGGTATACGTACCGCCGGCCCCCGGGTTCCTTAAAATGGGAGAGCGACGGGTCGGTCGGCGGCGTCGGGGGGCCGAAGTATCCGTCGCGGACTCGTCTCGACTCTTTTCTGCCGTAAAAACCGGAGAAATAGGAAAAGAGAGAGAGAGAGAGGGGAGAGGCAATTTCTATTTATCTCGTGTGCCGGTTAATACGACGCGCGAGCGAAGGCGATCCCTGAAAAATGTCTTCGAAGCGGAAGAAAGACGGGAGGCTGTTGCGCACCTGGGCTGACGGCTGACGGCGACGGGCGGCGCGATTCACGGCGCCCAATTAATTAGCAGTTAGCGCGTTATGCCAGTCGGTTCGCGTTCTCGTCGGTACGGCTATTATCGCCCGTTGATCGCGATTGCGCGCTCGCCCGAAACGGTTTCGTCGCGGATCCGCCGGGCACGGTCGGGCACGAGTTCTCGGGGCTCGGTTGTCGGGGAGTTGCGCGCGTGAAAGGCCAAAGAAGAAATATCCCCGCGCGCTCAACCCCATAACGGCGGAAGCCGACGGTCCATTTTTTAGGATTACCTGCGGATGCTTCTCCGGCAGACTACGGAAAGGCCGAGGGTGGCACGGCCGGCCGGGGAGCGAGAAGGGGGAACGAGAAAAGAGCGAGAACGAAAGAATGAACTAACGATGGAGGGGGGAATAGGTGTGCTGCTTACTCGTGAGCAAACCGAATGTTTGGACAGAGGGAGCTTAACAATGCATTCGCGCCCCTTGACTTCCTGCCGGAGCTTCTGATCCCTCGTCCTGACCGAGCGGTAATTGGACCGTGCGATCCGCGCCTCCGTAAAACTTCGCGATCGTTCGGGTCCAAACGAGCGTACCGATCTGCTCGCCCGAAGATCGAGAACCCCGCGACGGCCTCGACGAACCTCGAGACACCGCCGTGCTAATTGCGACGCGGATGTATCGGTTGCGAGGCATGACGCATACGGGGACGGATCGCCGAAACGAGCCGGAGCGAATTCGACGCGCGCTATATTCGCGCTTCTGGAAAAAGATCAAAGCGAAAAAGTCGAGATCGGGAAACGTTCCGATGCGCCTCGGATTCTCCGCGGTACGAAGCGGGCGCGACTCGGCGTGTTCCTCAATCGAATTTGCGTCGCGGCGCGATCGCGATTCGTTGGCTGATTCGATTTCATCGGGTTTAAAACGGCCGCTTATAGAGCATTAAGCAATCCTCAAAGTGGGAACGGGAAATCTAGTTACGGCGCCGGGACTGGCCTCTTTGATCCCGCCGACCCCCCCTCACCCCCCCCCCCCCCCCCTCTTCCCCCCCCCCGCCCCCCGCCTCTCTATTCTTCTCTCTCCGGGCGTGTCCCTCCGCCTCTCGTTCTCTCGTTAGAGATATTGCCAATCGGAAAAGAATTCCTTCCAGGACTTTACGGGGCTCCGAGATTGCGTGAAAATTTCATCCGACCGCGACCGGTCTCATCCTCTTTCCGCGAATCGATTCTTCTACTCTTCATTTCTGATCCGCATACAATTAATTCTCTGTCGACGAAATAATTAATCGATCTCAGCCGGGATAGCGGTGGTACCCCGCGCGATACAACGCTCGTGGAGAGATCGATCGCGTCCGGCCGCGACGCGCCCGCTCGTTGCCGCAAAACAGGACCTCGCGGAAACAAAAATATAAAGTCCAAATATTCTCGCACAACCTTGTCTGATCTTGTTCAATTCTTTTGCGCTTGTGTATACGTACTTGTGCACCTCCTGCAAATAACGAAACATGCTTTTGCTGAATCATTTGGTACAAAAGTTGCGCGGTTTAAAGGAGCATTTATTTATCTAGTGCATTTATTTATTTTTATAGGCCGAACCGTGCCGGAGATATTTTTCCTTAATTGAATGCTATATTCTTCTATGTTTTATGTAGAATTATAATAGTCTATTTAAGAAAGAAGGTTTACAAAATACCCTCATTTCAGTAAAAATATACAAGAGTAGTTGATATTTGTACATTTATTCAATAACGTGTCTTCATGTATCCAAGTACGCGAATGTATAATTGGTTTTTAAGAAATAATTATAAAAGTAATGTAAACATAAAACATCTATTATTAATGTTATTTAAAAAGGACAAGACACTATTTATAATAACAGAGGTTTTTTATCAAAATATTAGTTTTTCAAATTGGGAGCATATTTCAATCTCGATTTATTTCATGCCGTTTCCGAGATACGCTAACTCATAGTTAAAAACAATTGAGCAACGGCTAAAAAATGATTGACATTCTCTTACGATATAACGTGTACTTATAGAGAAGCATACAATAATTGGACGAGGTCTGACAACGTTGTACGAAAATATTTTGATATTTATATTCTCGTCCACGTGGCCACGCCGCGCGCCGCGTCGCTCGCGCGTTCCGCCCGGAGAGAATTATCTGCCCCGGAACCGATCGCGATGATAACGGCGAAACATTTTTCGCGGAAAATACGAACGGCGGCACGGTGTCAAACTTGTGTAACGTTCGCCGCAGCGCGACGTGCCCGAATTAATGAATAAATTCCCGCTGAATTATTAAACCGATTCCCATCGGTGCATTATTTATACGGTTTACTCTTGCCAGTTGTTGTCGACGTTGTCCACGAACGATTGAAATATGCGAGTCCGAAAACGAGTGACGATAAATCCACCGTGGACCGGGGTCGCGCGACTTTCGAGACACCTCTAACGGAAACGAGCGGATAAGTAGCGGTTAATTGCGGGAAAATTAGGCGCGGATCGAATGCTGGTCGGAGGACCGACGCGAGGCGTGGAAACAATCGGCCAAAATATAACGGAGTTGCGGCAGAAACTGTGAAAGACGCTGATCCGGCGTGACGAGGGTGCTTGTAAATCAATCGCGCAAAAACAATGCGGTTTCGTCGATGATCGAGGGGCATTCTGTCTTTGGATTTGCCGGCCGACCCCCGAGGTTCGAACGACAATCGTATTTGGTTGCCGTGGCACGACGTTGTCCGGAAGGAAGAAAGTTTTCCAGGTAGCGTCTCGCTGCTTGCCGAGGAAATTTCGGGTAGGTGTGGTGAGGGGCCATAATGCCGGTATTAAATCGGCATAGACAGCCCAGGAAGGAGATTGTAGGAAAAGGGGTAAGAGAGCGGTTTGCAAGGATAGGTAGGTAAGTCGGGGCTTAGCCCGGTGACACAGTGAGCAGAACCAAGCCATGAAGCTTACGGCCGGCTCCGAGTTGTTATAATGGGATCCGGCTAAACGCAAGCCGATTTTAACTCTTCGCCGCAGCACTCGGCCAAGTTCAAGGCCATCATTGTCTTCGCCAAGCTGAAAGCGAGCGGCCGACACTTGCAAATCCGTCGAAAATGTCACCGGGATGTCGTCTCGGCGGGAATCGAGGCTGACCGTCGTAGTTTCGAAAACAAACTTCGAGCGCGCCTCACCGCTCCCGATGACGTCTCTTTCCTTCACCTGTCGCGCGTCCACGGAACGTTCGATGATCCTTTTCGAACCGGTTGAACACAGGAAAACATATCGTCGGAATATCATCGACGACGATTATTCGAGGGAACGGAACGTTTCGAACGAGAGCTGGTTAATCCGTTCGCCGGTCACTCTCCGGCTTCTAATAGGAGAGAAAATCGTGAAGGATTCGCGTTCTAGTTAGGCGAAAAGGTCATCAAAGGGTTCCCGAGAGTGCTTAGATATACCGGGCCGATTTATTATAGCCCGTTAATTTGATGAGACTTGGGGGAGAGCGCCGGATTACGCTGTCAAAAGGTAGACAGGTACCCCGATCTGTCCAATTAACCGGGCACAGGCCGGCCCGGTTCAGCCTTCGGTAGCCCGGGATTCTTTGTCCCCCGAAGTATAGGCCATTTAGAGATACGCTGCCGCGCGCGCGCCACCCTTCTCTCTATTATCGACGAATATAGTCCTAGTTGCTCCCGTACCGCACGTACGAGCCTCCTCCTCGTGCACCTGTGTGTGATCTTTTAATGGACCGTCTCTCCCTCTCGCGACTCTGCAACCGGGACTTTAGGCCACACAAGCCCTCTAAACTCTGATACCCATCTTGCTATGTTCCCCCCCCCCCCCCCCACCCTAACCCCCCGCCGTTTATGCGAGCAGAATTCTGCTCGTTCACGTCAAAGAGAACGCATTACGATAACGAACGGCGCTGCAGCGAAACTCGGCGATCTCTATCTGGCTTTCTCTAAGCGTGCCAATTACGCTCCGCCCGGCGAGCTTACGGTCGATTGCTCTCGTCGAGAGACTAGCACTTCGCGTTTGCGGCAATCGAACGGATGGAACGCGACGAAACGAGTAAGAACAAAGGTTCGTAGGACTCGAGGTCGCACGCGGCGAACGAGATTCGATCCACCGATGGCGAGCGCCCGGTTCGTTTGAACGTGAAGTTGCGAGCATTCCATTTAAATTCGAATTTTCTCGCAGTCGTACTTAATTATTAGCTATTAATATTGGAACTGATTAAAGGACGAACTTGGGCTTGAACGAAGAGGTTTTAATAACATACAAATGAAAATGAAGCTTGGCTGAACCTTACCGTAGCTGCCGTAAATGCACAGACGCGTCCGTCGTCTAAGAGTTTGTAGGCGTTGGCGGGGAAACAAAGGATCTCCGACGGAGGTCCCAGGCTTTTCACGGAAATGAGACGTCGCCGCCGACGCGCGGCGTGCACGCGCTCGATTTCGTTCTCGCGCCGGTAAATAGTATTTTTAATTTTGCGGAAAACAGGATAACGTCGGGGGGAGACGGGGGAGGGGGCGAGGAAGGAGAGCGGCGCGCGATAGAGCGGGAGGGAAAATTGCGAGAAGCGTGTACACAAATTACGCTCGCGATTATGGTGACCGCGAGTCTGTAATTAATATGGCTTTTAATGGTTCGCGATCGATACGCCGGCTCGCGCAAATAATGGGACACGGGACCGTTTTAATGTTAATTAATTTTCAGGTGCATTAGCAAGATTACAGCCCGCGGCGTGGCAGCGCGCGCGCGCGCGACCCCGACGCCGGGCGCGCGAGTCGCCGGTAAATTCTTGCGAGCCATCAATGTGATTAATAGGAGGCTGACTCGCAAAGTGTAAGCCCGCCGCTGCCGCCGAAACAAGGACAAGACACGGGTAATGCCGCGGATCAAACGCGTCCCGTAAATTTTACGTTAATTAGCATTCCGTCGGGGAAATTCATTGACTCCGACGCGCGCGTTGCGCGACGCGCGACGCGCGGCGCGTCGAAACCGTGCGCGTCCGGTGCCCGCGAATAAATCGACAAACCATGGTGTGCTCATCATATGCGATGCTTTATTTTGATTTAGGAGGATCTTTCCCCTCACATGATAAAACAATCATGTATCGTGTCAGTTACACACAGTTTATGTACATTTGTCACCTATTATTAATTACAAAGTAACTTCTTACATGCTATGTTGCGCGCGATAGACATTACAGTTTATTTCTCGTATATACATGTATACAGCGAGGAGCAAGGGTGACCAATGCCGCTTCGAAAACGGAATAACTTTTCCAAACTGGTTTCTCTCGTTCCTTTTTCCATCCCCACCTTTTCTCTTTCGTTCCTCCCTTTACCTTCTTTATTCGCCTCTTTCATTCCTTCTTCTTTCGCTTCAAACTTTTTTTCTTTCACATTTATTTATCCCTCTCATCTGTTTTTATTCGCTGTACAATGACCAAAGTACATTCTTTTTACACGCATGTTGAAAGATTTCATTGAAACCGATCGTCGCATAGTCACGCTACGGTCACTGAAACGTGTAAAAATTATCCGATCTTTAATTATTCACAGCTTACGTCGAGCTAGACCGACTTCGATGATAATTTTCAACCTGAAAACTACCGAACGCGTTCTCTAATTTTCACATCGTTACCGATAAAAAAAGATAAAAAGCGAAAGATTTTTATACCGTTTTAATCCGAACGATATCAAGATTGGAAAGGCGGTACTTTGGTCATTGTACTTCGAAATAGATCCTCCAGCGCTTGGAAGAAAAAAAAAGTCGTGTCATTTGGACAAACTTTAGAAAAGTTACTCCGCTTCGAACGACGCGTGGTCCTCGCTGTATACATGCGCGTCATCTTGCTATCATTAATGTTTCTGATATCTTTAAGTCGTACATCCTGTAAACCACATGATATTAATATACAGTAGAGGTTGTATTCACGAAATATACATTCATAATTAAGTATGCATCGTTTATGTCGCTGTATATTCTGTCTTGCGGCGCGTTCGTATTTTTTTTTTCACTTTTAAACTGTTCTCCCCTGTTCTCACTCGAGCAGGAGGCGGGAGGAGAAAACGAGGAGTCGGGTCCACGATAAAAAGAGGGAGGCCTGGACACCCCGTAACAACGAATCAACGATGACGCAACCCGCGCGCGTCCTCCGATTATCGAGGATTCTTTCGCGATTCCGAGGTAAGGGTCACCACCCCCGAACCGTTCTCGCTCGTTAATCTCACCCGCGTGCATGCCCGTGCGCCCTCTCTCGCTCGCCCCGATCGAATTTATAATTTTTTTTTTTTTTGCCTTAACTATGTATACTAACTTCCGGCTGCTACTGGCCGTGCTTGATATGAATGATTATCAATACAATTATTAATGGTAATAATAAAGAGAATAATTAGAATAGTAAGAAGAATACAAAAACTCTCGGTGCGACCCACCGAAACATCCCTTTTTTTTTTCTTTTTTCATAAATTCACCGAAGCAGGTCTCTCTCGTTGCTGCTTCGAATCTTATGCGAATCAAATTCAAATTCAATTGTTGCGCGATGATATTACGCGAAAGAAAGTTCCTTTCATCTGTTGCCGTCATGTTTCACGAATTCTGTACACGTTTCCCGTCATCGTTGCAATTGCTCTAATCGTCGCTCAAGGATCAGACTCTATTCTTTAACACCGAAATTTCTCGTTCGCATATAATAACGGCGTCCATTTGATTCTTACGGGTTCGTCGAAAGTGACGATGATCACTTGGACCGACGTCCAAAAGTTTGGATCATTCGAAAGTGATCCGGCAATAGGAACGTGTCGCGTCGCTCCTCGCAAGTATAGCGGCGGCAGTGGGAGACGAGTGCTCGTCGTTTCGCGTTAAAACATCGAATAGCCACGGTCATACCGGGCAAAAGAATCGTTCGCGGTCCTTGCCGAACGACGCGTTGACCAAAAAAAAAAGAAAAGATTGTCCATGCAATCGTGCCTACCTGTTCGTCGCGTTTGTCGTGAAAAAAATTTAAAAAATCGTCCATTCGAGAATATAAAATACGCGGTTCGCACGATCGATGGCGAACAAAGGAAATTGAGAGGTCGGACGGTATCCCGGTTGCTCGTGATTGTGCACTAGTCCAATTAGAAACTCACTTCTACGCAGGCGATCAAGATATCACGTTCCCGTCGATCCTTTGAGGAAACCTATTTCCTTCTCCTCGAAGAGAAACGATGATAACGACACGTTCGATCGATTAAAAGAGCAAAACCGAACTGCTAAAAATTGAACACAAATAATAGGCATCTATGCGCGCGAACTCTCGTCTTGAGGGGGGAAAAGAAAAATGAATGTGGTTGTATGTCTCTGCGAATCAATCGTGAACCCTAGAAACTCGTATTCTCGCGGCAACCGTCTCGAGCTGTCGCGTACCGTGAATAGGGCCTGGTAACGCCCGAGTCGCCGACCGATGATCGCGACTCCGCGAACTATACAGCAGAGAAACTCTTCTATCTGCCATTATTTGCACACACCCGTGACGCCGCGAATGCGGGACAGGCTGACAAGACTTTCGGAACGAAAGAAATGAAAACGATTGCCGACGGAAAGCATCGGGTTTTGCAGCTGTTTCCCGTTTTTCATTTCACGTCCAAGTCGCGAAATACGGCGAAACCAATTTATCTAACACTCGGGTGCATGGCGCCTGTCCCCACCCCCACCCCCTCCCCCCACCCCGCCTCTTATCGGTAACTAGCCAGCGGTTAGTTCGCGTTCCGAACTGGTGATCGTCCAAACAGGTCCGAAGATCTATTCGATTACCGGTCAATTGTCATCGGAGTCGATGCTGCAGTTGATCTCGAGGCAACCGGACGCGTAGAACGAGTTCGTAGGTGTTCGCCATTGATAAGAACCGGCCATCACCGGGCTCTCCTGGCCGCGATGCAGAATACCGGCGGTTCCGTTGGACCGCTATACCATCGCCTGATACTTCTGATCGGTCAGAATGTACTCGCCGTTCATGTTGGCGTTCGGGTTGGCGTTGTTCGGGTTGGCGTTCGCGTTTGTATTCGAATTAGTGTTGGAGATGGTGTTGGTGTTGGTCGTTGTGGTCGTGGTGGCCATATTGTTGGAAACGACGTGGTTCTGTTGGTGGAGGGATAGATGGGACATCGACGAGGCCAGCGTCAGGTTATTTTGATACTGCGGATGATGGTAGTTCGGCGGCATTTGGGGGGTGTGGTGCACGTGCGCGATCTGGGTCTGATGATAGTAATCGCCGCTGGTGTACGGGTTCTGGTAGGCGTTGTAGGTCTGCCCTGCGTAACATTGGTTCGGGTTCACCGTGACGGGCGACGCCGCGCTCCATGACGCGAAACCGTACTCGCCGTGATGGATCTGGTTCATCGGCGGCGGGTACGACGACGGCGGCAACTGGCTGGAACCGGGGGTCAACGGCGGCGACGGGGTCGTCAGGGCGCTGTTCCCGCCGCTTCCGCCGGTCGGCGTCAACCCGAGACGCGGATAAGTCGAGGTCGTCGCGAGGAGAGGCGAATGCGGTCCCGGTGCCTCGCGGCCGCGCGGCGGCGACACCGGCGACGAACGTCTGCTGTGCGTCCCCGACGAGTTCGTCATTTTGTTGGCTCCGTTGTTCCCCGCGTTTTGCGACTGAATCGGCCGCGGCGAGCCCTTCGCCGGCGAGCCCTGATTCTGTTGCGATTGCTGCTGTTGCTGCTGCTGGTGCTGTTGCCTGCACTTTGCCCGACGGTTTTTGAACCACACCTGCGCACACGAGAACAGAAACACGTGTCGGTTAAGGCACAATTCGAACGGCTACACGTCTCTTACGTTATCGGCGGGCCGGGAGAGGATAGACGTGCAGCCCGAGGGAGGAAAGGTGTCCCGTCACGCGGACCAGAATCGGAACACGGTGGGGAGTTAATCGGCGCAATGGGAAAGTAATCGCGGGCGGACGACCGTAACATTTCATTAAATCGCAACAATAACAAGAGAAAGCCGAGGAGAAAGAGGGGCGAAAAAACCTGGGGCTTTCTGGTTCACGTGACGGTGTGTCCCCCGGGATTCGAGATCACGGCATTCGTTGGCAGGCATGCGCGAATCGAGACCCCGTCCTAGGGTTCCTTTTGCTCGCCCTACGAGAACGAGAACGAGAACGAGAACGAGAACGGTACCGCGTCCGCGAGATACACGCGTCCACGATCGCGCGCGATCGGATGGCGAGGTCGGAGTACGCGACGGAAAAAGAAAAGCGCGCAGGGAAAAATCGAAATCGAAATCGAAAAATCTCTCCGTTGACTTGCTCGTCTCCCGATGCGGACGAGGGGAGAAAGAAGGACAAAAGTAAGCCCCGGTACTTCGCAAGCTCGCGCTCCCAAGCCCCCTGTCACTCCCCCTCGTGCACCCTCTGTAATCCCAGCACACAATGTGGCCAGGGGTGCGATCCTATGAATCTATGCCTGTGCCTTTAAAAGCGGGTCCCGTCGTCATTGTTGTTATTATCGGCGGCATTGTAACAGTTGTTGCAAGGAGCGCGAATCGTCCAAGCGGACACACACGGGATTTCCAGCCGCTGCGGATTCCGCGTTAGTTGGTCGAATTGAGAGCGACCAAAGAGACGCGAAGGGTTCGTGTCGAAGAAAAACCCTTTGCAAGAGCGACAGGAGACGGCCTTTCGACGCGATCAAAGTGTTCGTTATCGGGGGCGGCCGTTATCGCGAGAAGAGATCGACGAGCGTCGATCGCGGGGTGGCGGGTTGCGAGGGGATATCGTTGCGCGAATAAACCGCGAGAGAAACGATCTCGTCTTCGGAAGGGGGGAGAACCGCGCGAGGGAAGAAGAACCGGAGAAAGAGAACGCCCATTACCGTTCTCGTGTTTGCACGACACCCCCTTCGGAACAACACACACGGAGCGACGACGAGTTCGCAGCCACCCCAAAAACCAACTGAACGGGCCGCGGTACCACCCGGAAGCCCCCGGGGCGACCACAACCAGTTTTACCCGTGTGTATCGATGGCTAGGTGTAAATTGCATCACCATCTGGTTGCCGTCCGACGCGGAGAGCCGACCTATCCTCCGTGGTACCGTGGCTCCAATGGGGTGGAGCAGCTGCGTTTGACGTATCGTTACGACAAATACGTTTTCTTATTTGCACTATTAATATGAGGCTGGCCCGTTCATTTGGCCGACAACGATCCGGGAACGGCAAAGACAAACGACTCTGCGAACGTTTATCGACTCGAGAAACATAAATGCTCGGCCGCGGCGACGGACGCGACGAAGACGATCGGACAAGCAAGATGGTTACCGCGAGGAGCCGGACGCGCGTAAACTCGCCGAGCGTATCGTTCAAACGAATTTAATACTAATAAATCTGTCTTCGGGAGGGGGAGGGGGGGGCTCGATAGCTTCTCCCGCGGAAGGCCGGCCTACGATCTTTAACCACCGGCGAAATAAAGTTCCGACGCGTTCCTCGATCGTAAATGACGGACGAACGACCTGGCGCATTCGAACGTAGCAAACATTGCGCGCAGCTGTGTCGTTCTCTCGCAGAAAAGCGAACACGCATAGAACCTCGCGAGCGAGATAGAGCGAAGGGCTATAATCCAGGAACAAATCAACTATATGTTGTGCTCTATACATCCGCCGCTTCTGTATCCCGCTACCTCTCCACGCACACGCTCTGCTCTTTCTCTTTCTCCCTCTCTCTCTCTCTCTCTCTCTTTCTCTTCTTTACTCTCTCTCTCTCTCCTCTGCTTCTCTCATGGAAACTTTTAAATCCACGCATCACCGTCCTTCTTTACCCTCCTGTGCCCACCGGTCTCCCTACCCTCTGCCCACCTACCCCCCTTTCGTACATTATTCGTTCACATGGGTACGCCTCTATAATGCAGAAACGCGCACACGTGTGCCGCCGTGACGTACGTATGTTACACCCTTTTGCAGTTTCGCCTCCATTCACGGGAGGCTTAACTTCGCGTGGAAACTCCGCATTGGCCGGAATTTCCTACGCTCTATCTTGAGCACGATGCGTTGCGATGCGATGCGACGCGACCAGGCGGCGAAGCAAACTACCGTATCCCGGCGACCCGCCATGCGTCTTGTCTCGAGCCCCTAATTGCTCGCGAGTCGGGGAAAAGGTCGGGATACGCGGCGGTCGACCGACGTCGGAAAATGGAAAAGCGTGTTCGCGATACGGCGGAAAAAGAAGGACGGGGCGACGGCGCGGGAGGCAAATTCCCATCCGCGATCGTGACTTTGAGACGTCGTGGCACCCCGCCACGAAATAAAGATGTCACGTGGACCGCAATAAAAGCGTCAACGGGCTCGTCGGGCACATCTATCAATGTAGAGCCACGGCCGGAACAATGGCGGAACCGGAGGGACCGTGGGGCGCGACACCGCGCTGTGTAAATACCTTAAATCTCGTCTATGCTTGCCGAAGCACGAAGCACTCTCCGTCCCTCTTTCTCTCCCACTCGTTATCGTCTCGCTCGCGCGCGCGCGAACAATCTCATTCCCCGTGACTTGTTACGCGGCCTGTCCGACGACGCGTTCCTGCTAAACCTGCACAGGCTTGCCTTTCCGCGGAATCGATTTCGTCCGCGGCGCCCGCGGAAATCAATTTACATACCTGAACCCTCGACTCGGGCAGGTTGATCTTCAGAGCGACCTCCTCCCGCATGAAGATGTCCGGGTATCTCGTCTTGCCGAACAGACCCTCCAGGACGTCCAGCTGCGCTCTGGTGAAAGTCGTCCGCTCGCGGCGTTGCTTGCGTTGATTCATACCTGAAACAAAATGGTTCATCGGTTAGTCTAGCGGTGGTGACGAGCTGGTAACCAAGTTTCCAAGGAGTCTGCGGGACAGTGGCCGCGCTGCGTTGCAAGAAACGAGGGACGACGAAGACGCGAGGCGAAGATACTCGGATTCGATCGAGAGAAAGAGATAGAGAGATAGAGAGAGAGAGAGAGAGAGAGGACGAAAGACGAGCCGAGGCGGTTCGATTCGAGGGAACGCGAGGCGTCACCACCGCAGACCGAAGCAGAGAAAAGGGGACCACGGGGAGCGCGGAGGGTGTAAGCGTTGCGAGGTCGCGATAGCGTAATTTTGAACAGCCACCCCACCTCCCGTTTTGGCCCACCCTCCTCTCTACCTTCCTCGTGCCATCGAGCCTCGCTTGGCTCGTTTCGGGACCCACGTAATCCGCTTATGAGGGGGTCACAGGGGCGGCGGGTGGAAGAGAGAACGGGGGGACAAGCCAGCGCGCGGTGGAACAGGGGGACGCGCGAGCGGGGGCCGGCGAAGGGGGGAGGGCGCAGGGGAGGTGGGGTACACCCCGGAATACACGACCATCCAGAGGACCAAAGTCGCGGTTCGTTCCCAGCTGCCTCTGGAAACGATGCTGCCCAACACGCCAACGTACAACGTTCCGGCCAATAAAAAGAGGAGTCTGGAAAACTGCGCCTCGCCAGTGTCTCGCGGTTGGAAGCTGGATCGTAAAGTCGAGAAAGGAATGGTGGATACCACGGCTCGGGAGAGAGGATCGTCCGTTGTCGCGACGCTCCGCGATCCACCGCGGCGGCCGACCTCACGGACCGCTTCTAAGAATTCGATGCCGTAGGTAAAGACCGTGTGCGCGTTGCGCTGCCCCTGCCCGGCCGCCTCCTTTTCACGCGTTTGTCCCGCGAGTCTCGCGAAGAGTTTTACGAACGGAAGCGAGACGAGACGAGAGAACGCGCCGCGTCCCGCCTCCTTTCATCGGGCTCGTTCCAACGTGAAAAGTCGATCGATCGTCGAGCCGCGCGATTGTCGCCTGGCTTGCTCGCGAGGAACAAGCCAACCGTTCCGCTTCGCGCTCGATAGACTAGAAAAAAAGAAAAAAGGTAGAAGTGGGAAGGAGATATCGAAGAGAACGATTAATTCGATTGTAAAGGTGCGCGTTCGCGGAGAACGAGAAAGGCGAGAGAAACAGTGGGAAGCGTCTTGAAAAGGGGAGTGGTCTACGAGGATCTCCGTATCGGTCGTATCTCTTCACCGGGTGTGTTCCGAACAGTTCCCCAAAGTCGAGAACGATGCGCACAGCAACGGGTCGGGATGGCCAAAGGATGATGACGATGACGCCGACGATGATGCATACGTATGCGCGCGATCGTTGCCTAACGAACTGGTCGAGTGGGCTATCAGCGTGGTAGCCAGGTAGATGCTCGGAGCAGATTGCGCCCGAGCACAATGTAAAATGCCATGCCGGTTGGCTACCGTCGCAACGATGGCCACGACACGCCCGCGATCGTTGAATCTATGATCCGTATCTTCTGTTCTGTCGCGTCGGCTCCATGGCGGACCCAACGGCGTCCGGGATAAGGCTACCAAGAGAACCGAGAGGAGGAAGAGAGGGAGGGAAAGAGAGAGAGAGAGAAAGAGAAAGAGAGAGAGAGAGAACGCGAAGAGAGTGGAGAGAGCGGAGACGAGCCAGCAGCGAGAGGATGCTTGATTGTCGAGTGGGCGTTGGCGCTACCGTTAACAACGGCCTTTGCCGGCTATACATCGGCCCCTGTGAAAGCGAGGTCCTTATCCAGAAACGAGACAATGGAATTCCGATTATGGTCTTCCGCCTGCTTCCTCGCAACGCCGAGTGGGCGCAACGAGAAGCCCTTCGTTTGCCTCGTTTCTAGGCGAGAGAGAGAGAGAGATCGCTCGGGGCTCGACGTCGCCGTTTCGAAATTATGAAAAAGTGGAAACCGTCGCGTCGCGCCGGGCGCAAGAACGAAAAACTAGCCGCGAGAGAAAGAGGGATCGAGATGCGTCGATTCGAGTGCGTCGATCCGGCAAACGACGGCTAGCTAAGCAACCCTAATGGGTCGGCAAACACCCGCTGCTTCCTGAAGTATGATTCGATTTATTATCGTCGGCGCGAGACGAAACCGAGGGTTGATACAAGGGTTGGCCTCGGCTCATCGGCCCGCAACGAGATCAGACGCGACCCTAATAGCAAATTCGTTTTCTGTTTATTGGATTCTTCGGTTCCCTCCGCGCTCCGCGGGGTTTAGTGTTTCGAGCCGCCGAGCGGAACGGAATCCGTGGAAGTCAATGGACTGCTAACCAAATTTCACAGTGATTTCGCCCGCCCGGTCAAGTGTCCGCTAATCGCGCGAGTCGGCAAATGCAAACGCAAACGGAAACTGATACCGGGATTTTCCTCCTAATCGCGAGGCAACTCGATCGCGCGCGCGCGCCCGTTCCCGCCGCCGGCCACCGCTAATGGGACACGTTCCAGAAAATAATGAAAAACGCTAAATTGATCGCATCTGCGACTATAAGCGTCGCGTTAATCGTCGTTTGTCCCGCGTCAGGCTCGTCGCGGAATTTCTGCGGTTCAAAGGAATGAGTTATATGACCGGCGCTTACTTATCCGCGACAAGATCTAAAACTACTCCGGCGTTGATATACGACGAGTACGAGGAACGCGATTAGAACCGCCGAGCGTTTGTTACGCCGCGCCGTGCGAACGCGAACAAGCGATCGAGCCATAAATAACGCTGATAACGTGAGAATTCTAATGCCGATTCCGCCGTTGGCGTGCTCGGCGAATTAGAAAATGCAAATTAATATCAATTACAACGAGCGCCGTCGGGAGGGGGGAGCGGAATCGGATGGAAGATCTCGGTGTAATTACACGATAAATCGACTGGCTACTCCGCGCGGCGCGGCCATTCATCAAAACTGGTTAAGTCGCGGAGATTGAACCATAAATTACGCGCGTCGCGCTCGAACGTCGTGAAATCGACGGGGAATCGAAGCCGAAGCGCGCGGCGCGGCGCGGAACAGGCGGAGCGCGGGCCGCGGCGGAGCGAACCGACAAACTCGTTTCGCGAAGACGAGAGCGGTTACTTCGTTATTCATAGAATGGTAGATGCGACGGTAGCGAAATTCGACGGTTCGGCGGTCGACAAGGAAGCGAACGACCGGCCGAGGAATCCAGGGAAAGTGAATACACGGTTGCGCGCGCGCGCGGCAACGGAATCGAAAATTAATTAAAAGCTAAAACGCGAACGGACTTTGCTAGGCGGCGCAGAACGTGGGCGGAGGGTTTGGATTATTCGGGGGACCGGTGGGGCCGTGGGTCGTGGGATGATAGCACGTGCCGCCTGCGCCTTCTGGAGAGGGAATTCTAAAAGGCCATCAGCTACGAAAACATTTGGGCGACTTTGCGTTTACGGTCTGACCTCCGCGGAAATCGCTGCGCAAAGCAGATAACCGCGGGGACCGCAAGTTTGTCTTTGCGCGACTCGCGGCAAGATTCGCGCGCCGGAGAACAAAACGATTCGATTCGACTCGACTCGACTCGTGGCAAGCGGCGAACGAGTTAAAGTCGGTTGGGGACGGAGCATCGGTAAACTCGAGAATGATACACCTGCACCCGAGAAGGCCACACGATGTGCGGAGACCGTGCGGACAAAAGAAACGCGTGTGGCCTTCGAACCTAGTCGGTCTTACGCGGTAATCTAGCAGAGACGAGCATAAGTAAGTAACGAAATACCAACACATCCGGGACAAGCGAATAAGCGGATAAGCTTCGTGTTACCGACTTCCAACCGATGCCTTTTTCATTCGCTTCCTTTTTGATAGGCCTTCTATCGTGCGCTGCTCTCCACCTACATACCTTGTGCGCATACTTTCCTATTTTCAAGTTTCAAAATCGTCCCCGAAAACGATCGAATTCTGGTCGATGCGAGAAATTCTACTCCGTCCGGCCGCGGAGACGAGCAGAACCGATGGAAAAGAAACGAAAACATGGAGGAACCGTAGGACACGGAGTATCGATATCGTTGTACGTGATATTTCACTCAGAGTCGAGTGTTTATCCTGCAATTAGGTCCGGGACCGGTATTTGAACCCCCCTGCTCGGAGAAACGACAACGACACCGTCCACCTACTCAATTTACCCGTGACACGCGTCGATCGCCGCAAGCCGTTCTGTATTCCGATGCCAACTAAGATTTCTCCCGAGTGGATTTTCGTGTGTGCGCCTCGCCCGCCTCGCCCGCCGGCCCCCGACGCGACGTTTTGCGGCCACTTCGTAACGACGATGGGTGCACGTGCTCGGCCACGTGCCGCCCTTAACCTGACGCTTAATCGAGTGATTGCAACTCCATCGAGAGACGACGACTCCATCTCGTTCGAACAACGCGCGGCCCGTCGGCAACGGAAACGATCGAGATCGAGATCGAGGATGGAAAGCAAATTGCTCGTACGATCGGTGGAATCATCGATCGAGAAAAAAGAATGAGGGAAAGCCCCGCGACGCGAAAAGAAGAGGCGATAGTCTGATCTGTTTAGGCGGCACGATTTCGCAGAGAGGCGGAGGAAGTTAAGTGGACGGGCAATTTCTCTGCGACAACAAATAGCAGTAGTCGAATGAGAAAAGGGCGAGGCATGTGACGCGATTCCCACGTACCCGGTGGCTTCGACACTGTCCTCGAAACATCGGGGCAGAAACCTCGGCCCGCTAACAACAACGTTTCGACACCCCTCTTTTTTTCGCACCCTCCGCCGTTCCGCCCCGGGCCACGGTTGTGTCTCTTCTTTCCGGCGAGGCGCGACCCCCCTCCGTGTACGATTGCATAATAAAATAAATACAGGCGCGCGCGGGGCTCGTCAACGAATCGCTATCACGGACACCGAGGACCCGCCGAGACGAGACACCGACACGAACTTTCTCTTTCGACACACGCGACGGTCGACGACGATTCGATACCCCGCCTCCCCCATAAAATACTGTTACGACGTTATGAAATTATGATAGCAACGAAATGGCCTGTGCCCCCCCTCCTGCGATCCTCCGAAACCGAGCTCGAATTGAAACGATTCGATCGCGAGAAGTCGACTTCCGAACCGACGCGCGGTTTCCGGTCAACGGGAACAGTTGACGCGGAGAAGTCAAGCATCGCGTAAGCTATCGATTATTATTGTTGTAAATAAGCGGAGACGCGAGGCAGAAGCCTTCGGGTAACAATACGGGTATTCTCGGCCGGCGTTATACAATCGGCATTGTCGAACAGTCAAATAGTTGCCACGGTTCTACGGTGACTAGATCTTCTCCGATTCTCGGTATTCGCGACTGCGAACGCGAGAGCGAGCCAAGGCAGAAACACTCTCGATTCCTCTCTCGTTCCGCGGCTTTTCGTGTAGCGGATACGCCTACAACGGATAGGCGGCTGGACGTGGGTACGTAGGGACCTAACGGACAGATCCGTGTTTCCATGGAAACCCACCTATCTGCGTTGGTTGGACCTATAGTGCCTGCTGCCACCCTGATAAGCGGCTTACTCTCATGGTTCTCTCTGCTCTTCTTCGCTGGGGCATTCCAGCCCCCTCCGACCACCCTCTTGCCGCGACTCGACTCGACTCGACTCGACTCGACTCGACGCGGCGCGGCGCGGCCCAACTCGATTCGACTTGACTCGACTGAACTCGGGTCGACCATCTCTCTCCTTTCTGTCCCCGATTCTCCGGACCTCTTTCAAACCGCCGCGCGGAAAAGATGGGCACAGAGGACACGATCCACGCACAGAGGGTGCGCTTCCGGTTTTAACGAGCGACTTCTCCGCTGCGAATAGGTCCGCTGCTCGACAATCGGCAAAGAAATTCTGGCAGGGAACCGCGCGCGCGAAAATACTATCCGCTCGCGAGGACATAACTTCGAGGCGGGATACAGGTTGCTGCCGCGGCTAAGAAGGCAATACGACGTTGTGACGATAATAATAGATTGCGGCGAATCTTGTATATCCATTCGGAAATTCGATTCGGTCAGCTACGAAGTGATTTGATTGTTCTCTTTTCGCGAAACGAGAAAAACATTTACATGTTTTTGTATATTGATTTGGTGACAGCAACGGGGGAAGACCATTTGTCGCGTCGGACAAACGAGTGAAATTTGATAAAAATTAGTAGATTTAGATTTAAGATTAAAGAAATATTGTAGAAATCCGGTATGTCGCAAAAAGTGAAAATTGAACGATTGAATCGACCGTAAAGAGTGAGATAGGATGTTGTCGCGAGGACATAATTTCGGAGATAAATTCGGCTCACTGAACTAAGGATAAACAACGGTGGACAAATGGACACGTTCGATGCAACATTGTGACCTCGGAGTTTGCAACGTTCGCTATGTACATTTGCGAATTGAATTAGGTCGGTTACTATGAAAATTAATGCTTGTCGCGAAATAATTATCGCGTTAATAATAATAATAATAGTTATCGCGAAATAAGCGGAAACGCGGGCAAACTACGTCATCGGAAGAGCGTAAGGGTTAAAAAGTCGAGTAAACGAAAAAGAAACGATTGAGAACATGCACGAGTCCGGCATCGCGGCCACGGAGTCTGCAACAGCCTGTATAGCCGTCGGGGTATTCAATTCGGTCAGCGAGCAGGCGAATCGACGATTTCTTCCTCTATCGAGGCTCGTATCTCGACCGATATTTCGCTGAAAAACGGTGGCCAATGTTTCGATCGCGTCGCGACAGAAAATAGGAACGCGACTGTTAACAGTGTATCGGTCACTTGATTGATATCCCCTGTGTGTTAACGGTCCGCTATGCTTTTCCCGTTGCACAACGCGGACGCGTTTTTTACACGAAGCCGTATTGCGGTAGCGGCGCAAAGCTCCGGGCAAAAGGATCTTGGAAAATACACGATGAAATCCATTATCCGTTACCGACTTGCAAACGAACAAGTACATTTCAACGTTTGACGTTTCGAAAGCCGGGCAGAGGGCTACTTTGTCGCGGGCCCGGTCGCAATTTTTTTTTTTTTTTTTCAAACGAGGAAACGCGAGATCGAGCGAGCGTGTGCGTGGACAGCGTTGAAATTCGAAAGCCGAGAGCGAAAACGTCGAACCGAAATCTTGATTTCCAGGGAAATCGGAATTTACGATGCGGCGGCGGCGGCGGCGGCACCGGTGCCTCGATGGGTAGCGGTCCGCCGTCGCTGGCCAGAATTTACGAGCGACTTATTCGACCTGGATCGATCGAAATGTATTCGAAATTTTCAAGTGGAAAAATCCGGCGTCGCTTGAAAAGGCACCGTCCAAGAGAAATGCATTCGAACGTCCGCCGCAGAATGATACAAGCCGGCTATAGTTAAGAAGCCCCGGAGTTTGCTACGGCCTCGTATGGCTTCAGTCGATGCATCGATTTGCATGACAATCAATAATAGCTACCACGGCGGACAGGGCAAATACTTTTACTGCGAGAGATAACGTACGTAGGTTACGCGGAACGAGATTTCGCGAGTCGCAAGGAACATTCGTCATCTCGCCTGGAACGATGAGCTCGAAAGCTGCGAGGGACACGGGCGACGGCGAAACGTTCGCAGCCGGTGAATAAATCAATCGAGCGTCGCATCGGCCTTATTAATCCCTCGTCCGTAATCTATCCACTTAAATTTCAAAGAAACATGCGTTACGGACAGCTCGCGATTCGTCCGACCATTTAAAGCGATGCGCCGGTACAAAACGATGCAAACATCGTGACTAATTTTTAATCTGACGAGACAGAAGTTTCGCAATCTCGTTAGGTCGGGATCCTCGGCTCGTCGAAAGTTAGGAAAATGTAATTGCGAGCGTGACAAGTTCGGGCTTCTTGTTGAGAAAGATAGAGGCGAGGAGAGTTTGGCCGACAGAGAGAGAGAGAGAGAGAGAGAGAGAGAGAGAGAGAGAGAAAATAGTTTAGATAGTTGGAAGAAAAGCCGCGGAGTGAACAGCTAACGCCACCTCACGATACTTCGGCGATATGTCTACCTGCGCGAAAGTGCAACACACCTCGCAGGCGTTATCCACGGCAACCTGCCAAGTTTTTCGCGCGATTCGCTGAACGTTTAACCCTTCGACTGCTACGGTCGCATGTACGCGGAGGATTCTATTTTACACTGCCGATATAAAAATATTCCACTTCGATTTAGACACGGAATTACGATGCTAACGTCGCTGTACACTATACAAACTATTTACAGGTGTATCTATATTAGGGCACGGAATTAACCAACGCGCAACACGAGAATCGCGAGAGCTACGCCCCCTGACAGCCGCCGCGCCTACCGGTCTGCGCGATGGCCCCTTTGTTACAGAAAAATGAACGACGCGTAACAAAAATAAAGGCTCTAAACATTAAAACGCTTCTACAGTCCAAACATTGATTGCTAAAGTAGATCTAATTTAGCGGAATTTATAAAAATTTTTAAACGCAAGAAAAAACTGCACCATAATCACTAAAAGCAACTTCGATTTTCCAGAAATATCCACGAATTGATTATTAAACAAGTTAACTAGTTATTAACAGTTAAGAATATTGTTCCAATATAGCACGGCGAAGAGTTTAATACCCGGTCGAAGATCGCCCTGTCATACAAGGTACGATGCACTGATACACTGACGCACTGTCCTGAGTGATCGCACGAGCCCGAAGTGTCCCGCAGTCGAAGGGTTAAACGAACGATTTAAAATAGAGTAGGATATAATCGAGAATAAAAAACTTACCTTGTGGGAAGGCAGCTAGTCCGTGTTCAAGCGGATGAGGATGCGGATGACCGTGAGTAGCAAGAGCGAATGACGGATGCAATCCAGGGTGAGGTGGGCCTGGATGCGGATGCGCGTGCGGATGCGGATGAGTCCCAACTGGTATTGCCGGATGACCGTGGGGGTGGTACTGAGGACTACCGTTCGGAGCACAAGACGCACCCGCCGCCTTCAAATACCCCGCCATGTAACCAGCGAGGCAAGCCAGCTCACCCGCCACTGCTGCTTTCTTTTCACGCTTCTTTCTCTCCTGACTTCGGCCACCCTCCGATGGCCACCAGCTATGCTCCTCTCGATGATTGGTCTCGTATATGTTCGTCGGCGACACTCCCGGCACCTCCGGCACTCCTTGTACTTCCGGTATTCCAAATACTGTCGGCACACCCAACACCGTCGGTACTTCCGATATCCTCGATATCCCCGGCACACCTGATACTCCTCCCGGTACTCCCGATGCTCCAGGCACTCCCGCTATTTCCGAGACATCCGAGACCTCTGGCACTTCCTCGACTGGCACGCTCCCGTTGTTTGCACAACCGTAACCCCCGTACTTCTCCACCTGCGCCAATAATCAGAACAATTCATTCGATCACCTGTTCGCTAGGCCTCGGACGCTTCTTTGTCGCCGGCGAGCGCACCCGAACGTTTCGTTTCCGCGACAATAAGGTCCGCCCGACGGAATACATTTCCCGCCTGTTTCGGGAAACCCGGCGCGCGGGTCGCGAGAACGTGAGACACGAACGGCGACGCCTTTCGTGGGCACAACGAGAAAATTAGCATCTTTTTCACCGGACACCGGGGGGGAAACTGTGACAAAGGTCGTCCACGCGAAAGACGCCGCCCTTATTGTTGCGAACTGCTACTATTTTCCTCGGACTGTCTGTCAATTTTCTCGAAAACCTTCCGCTACGAAAGTTGCGGAAAATTTTTCAACTTTCCGGCGTTGCATTCCAATGGAATTTGTCAAGGAAAGTCCAAAAATAGAAATCCCGAATTCATTTGTTAAAGAGACGCGCGCCACCGGGGTCGGCAAGCACGGCGCTCGAATTATGCGATTTTAACGAGGACGACGATTCTGAAAGCCTAATTTCAGTCGCAATTGCGATATGGTTTCATTGTTGCAATGAAATGATCGTTGTCACTTTTTTGCCCATATCCAATTGGTCAACCTGAAACTAGAGGCTTTCCGATATACTAATCTGAATTTACTGATGATTTTGTTGTTCGATGGTATGGTATTCACTGTGTACGCGTTCTGCTAGCCCTAACGCGTAACCTTTTCTCAATAATCTCCGTTGCAAAGTATACTGAAAAAGAAAAAGAAGTGTCAACCTACGAGGAAAATTTCACCGGACAAAAATATACTTTCTCGCCGGTCGGTTCGCCAGTTTTAAAGAACACCGGACCGGGAGATCAATGACGGAACAACGATTACTTACCTCACCATTTTGAAGCCTATCGTGGTATCCGGGTCACCGTGTAAATCCAACGAGTACGAGCACACACACACAAGAGGTTAATCCGTTGCCGGAGTTTTATTATAACTCAAAATTTAAATGTCCACAAGACATGTCGTGTCTCTTAAAACCGTTATTATCTCTTTGCGGTCGTATGTTTATTTTCGGTCACCAAAACTATTTATTTTGTTTTTATATTTTACGTAAAATTGAAATCTATGATTTTTATATATTCGAAGAAATTAATTTTAGAAAGAAGGAAAGAAGAAGATTAAAACTTCGAGAAGAATTAAACTTGGGGAAACTATGTATCACTGTTCGTCGTTCAAGGAAAATTATCTCCGATCACAATGACAGCTGAGTAGGTCTGCAAAGGATTAAGTCCGAAATAGCAGTGAGCGATCAGCACGTTCCAACAAGCGTCTGGTTGATGATAATACTACCGAGTACCTCGTTGAGGGATGCGGTCACACTGAATTCTACCCCCAACGTCACATCCCCAAGTAGGTTCCGGGGCCCTACCTTGGTCCCTTCAATAATCGGGGGTGGGGATTTTAGAGTGGGCCCGCGAGAAGTGGGGGATAGTCGTACCAATGGCCAGCCATGGTTGCCGTCTCCATAACCAGGGAAGTTTCGAGCCGAGGACACGAAATACGTGCAACTTCTATGCTTTCTACGACCATGATTTCACCTGTGCAAAACTTTCACCCACCCTTGGCATGAACAAACAAATTGTTGAATTCGCGAATCTCGGATGTAAGTTCGGTACCGTTAAATATCGCAGAAGCTGCTATCAGAGTAGGTAGGGGTAGGTGATTCACGTACCGAATTACAGTCGCGTGCTAAACCGGAAGAGAACACGGGGAAGCGGGCACCGCGCTAAAAAGGCGGCTTATCCGAAAAACTTA
Organism: Augochlora pura; assembly: GCF_028453695.1. Classification (NCBI taxonomy): domain Eukaryota; kingdom Metazoa; phylum Arthropoda; class Insecta; order Hymenoptera; family Halictidae; genus Augochlora; species Augochlora pura. The sequence goes on from NC_135781.1 coordinate 28,281,745, forward strand.
ACTCGCCGGTAGACGTTAAACAGCTAAATAAACTTTCAAGTTTTTATCCGGTCGATGGACCGTGCCGAAGAGGGAGAGAAGATAGAAAGAGAGAGAGAGAGGGAGGGAGAGCGAGAGAGAGGGAAACGAATTGAAAAAAACGGAACGCGGAGAAGAGAGAAGGACGACGCGCGTTGCTAGGTATGTTTACACGAGGGCATTATGGCGGATAATGTTTGTTATAGGCGTCTATGCTCTACAGCCAGGAGAGGCGAGACTATCCGACGTTAAAAGGCCAGCCTGGTCGATCCGCTTACGGCGGATGAGGCTCAAATTGAGTGAGAGATAGTGAACTCTCGTGCAACGAGTTGCACGGCCATCGCACATGTCCCGATCCACGTACTACGTGTACTTGTGCACACGTATCTTGCAAATCGAGGCGACATCTCGCGATAATTCCCCTGATAGCTCCACGGCCGGTTAAGTAATGGCTTACCAAGGACAAAAACCGATACGTTGTTTCTCCTTCGCAGCACCGCGGAACGAGGCAGTAACAAAGAGCCGCGCATGTTTCGGCGGTACGTGTACCGGCAAGAAAGAATCGGTGGCATACGGTTAAAACTTGGATTGTTTAAATTTATACCGGAGGTATAAAATTGTTCAATGGTCGATCGAGCAGATGGTTTTTACGACCACCCTCGTCACTGGTTCCTTAAAACAATGGGGGCCCGTGGGGTCTCCTCGAAGGAGCGTGCGGTATTGTAATAAAATCGTCGCCGAGCAGCGTTCCGTTATGGCAAGTGTCGAGCTACGTGCCTAACTATCTGCGCAAACCCCGACGAGAATTTTCTATACCTGGGATGCCGACGCAGGCGCACGATGCCTCGATTATGGATTCATGACACTATATGGAGACCCTTTTCTTCGGGCTTATTGTTCTTGCGCCGGGCCGCAGCGCCGTCATGTCGGGTCCAGGCATTTCGATTTTCGAACCGGGTACCGACGACGGCCACCGACACGGAACAAGCACAATCGTAGTTGGGGAAAACCCTTAAACGACCATTCAGACGCGCATTGTCTGTTAACGCCCTCTCCGGTTTGAGATACAGGCGGCAAACATTACAGAGTGTCGCTAACCAGTCTTTCACAATTCGCAAGCCTAATACCTTTGCCTACCTGCGCATCTCTCCGATCCCCTCAGCATCCCGATATGCGATTCGCCCCCTTCACCCAATAATTTTCCGTTTCGCCCGAGAAGTTTTCGTCGTAAATTTTCCGTTTGCTGAATGAACGTACAACCGCAACTCGTTAAAACGACGCATAGGAACACAAGGAATTTGTTTACAACACGGCGAGAGAAATTTACGAATATACCGTTTCGTTTTCCGTTCGACCCCGATACGAACGGCCCTAATAGGCGACGGTAACCGAAACAGTTTATTATAGACTGTTGTGGAGTTTTTATGATTTGGTTAGCACGTTCTCGTTTACGGTGGTCGAGATCACAATCGTCGGACGAGTCCACCGTTCGGATCGAAAGTCAATTGTTCGATCGCGACGGAGATTGATTGCCGTTGTATATCTTTCACTCGAATTCGAAATCTGGTTAAAGGGAACCTCGCAGAATTAACTATACATCGGAATACACGAACTTTCTCTATAAAATAATCCGTCATTTGGTAGGTTGTGAATAACATTTTATTTTTACATTACATTTCAGTAATCTGTTGCAAATCATCGTGGAAAGACCGATTCCACATTTATGAATTCTGGGAATTCCCTTCCAATATTGTTGTTTTGTTCGCCAAACAAATAGAGCGTTTCGTGAACTTTGTAGTATATGTCTGTCAAAGTAACTTATTCGTCCCAAAATATTGATAAATATCGTGCAATGATTCGTTTCGTGATTTCATGACCCGACTCGATGAAAAACCAACAATAAGACAATGAACTGGTGCTGCAAGTGACGGTATCGGAGACCGCTACGCTTCGATGACAAACATAACTCGTGTCATTAACGAAATTACGTTCCCGGTTACCTGAAAGACCGATTAAAACTTGGACCGATCGAATTCGATTCATCGAAGCTAATCGCGACGAACGTGGGCCGAAAAATATTTTCGAAACTTAACCCTCTTAGTACCGAACAACGATATATCGTTGTTAGCTATTGCTGGAAAGACAGTTTTCTTAATATTTTTATTAAACAACAATTTCATTTCTTATTTCTTCTCCCTTTTTGAATTTGTTATTTATCAGACTTTTCAAAATTCTTGCGATTTCATTCCGAAACATTATCAAACTTTGTCGAACGAGTTTTAAACATTTCGCTCGGATGCAGACTCTTTTGGTCGGTACTAAGAGGGTTAAATATCGTAAAGTCATGTTACGAAAGTTATTTTACTGTCTTAAAAAAAAAGTTTGATTTCAAGTTGAAATTTATACGTGTTTTATTTCGATTCCAAGTTCCGTCACTCTAAAAGAAAAACATCCTGCTGCAACGTTGCGCGACAAGGTTACGACTCTAAATCCATCGGGCCATAAATCTAACCGCGTATCAACGATAGCCGCGTGACTGATCGAAGCCAATCGTTTTTCCGATTAATCTCGACAACGTCTGCGTCGTCGTGCGCGTCTCGATTTTCGGAACCGACGACTCGTTCGCGGGGACATGCGAGAACACGCGTGCACGTACCCGCGCGCGCTATCGCGGCGAGAAAATATGATAGTGGCCGAGGCGGAGAATGCGATAGCGGGCGCGCGCGGGTGAAGGACGAGCAGCGCGGAGAAGTTTGCGCAAGCCTCGGGGAGCCAGCAGGGAACGAAGAAGGGTTAGAGTTTAGGTTAGGTAAAAAAATCTATATAAAGGTGAAAAGAGGAAAACCGGACGGGGTGGCTTGCACGCGGAGTGCAAGGCGAGAGGAACGTCGAAGAAAGAGAGCGCGAGAGAGAGAAAGAGAGAGAGAGAGAGAGAGAGAGAGAAAGAGAGAGGCGTGTATCGAGTTTGCGCGTTTTATTCCTCCTCCCGTGTACGGGCATCAGGCTCCGCCCCAATGTTTTCCCTCCTCCAGCTTCCCCATTCGCCCTTCGATCCCTCCTGGACCAGAAAGGACTGCACCTCGTCGACGTTTCCGTATTAATATTTTATCCCCACGATGATGATCGCGTCATTTCGCGGAACCGCGAGACTCCTCGGTCATTTAATTTCGGTAGGACGGTGCCAAGGAAACGACGATGAAACGAAAAAAAAAAAAGAAAAAAAGACAAGAACGAAAGGGGTTGGTAAAGAGGGAAGAGAACAACGGTGTGCGAAACGTATCCGGTGCCATTAAAAAGAAGAAAAAAGAAAAAAAAACGCGTCAACTTTGTTTCGAGCAATCACACCTTGTCCTGCGGGCGCCATAAACGAGTTTTATATTGCGGTGCTCCTGTGTATTCCGTGCAATCGACTACGCTACCTCGTTTCCAGAGTTTTTACAGCCACAATGATTACGGTAGGAGAGCCATAACAGCTTAATGGTCGGGCGGCGGGTTACCCCGTCGCCGGTTTTTACAGTCGCGCCGGGTATCGATGGTTTTCCGAATGTTTGCGGGCTCCGCCGCGGAACTCGGCTGGCAAAACGACGAGACCGATTAATCGAACCGGCTCGCCACCGAGATTCTAAGACACCTCTAAACCACCCCCGGGAACGACTCCCGGGGCTTACCCCCGCGAGACGATCATCGCAGGCCCGAAGCGTTCCCTAATCCACTGGCGATTCGTTCCTCTCGTCCCCCTTTCCTTTGTTTTTTGCTGTTTTCTTTTTTCGACGGAACGCACTCGTTGGATTTAGTTCTCGTGGTCGGTTTTGTTCGGAACGTTCGACGTCCAGGGCGTGGGGAATCAAAATTGATGCGCGATAAAGTCGCCGTTAACCGAGACCCACGGATCACGGGCCGCGCGGATTGAGATATTCGTTGGCGGCTGTTACGTTACAGTCGTTCGCCGAAAGTAATTCCTACGCTTCTAAACGGGCCGGCCGCGGTGCACGCGTGCTCGCGTATTACGCGCGTTCGTCCCGGCTTCATTACTTTCACTCGAGATTCCAAGCGCGGTGTCCAACCGCAACCGGTTTACAGGAACGACCGCGGATCTCGTCGACGTTGGCATCCCGACGACGCGGTGCTCGATTCCGAATCCGAAGAAAATATCCGTATACAGGGTGTACCGGAACGGACCGCGCGCGAAAACAATGAGAAAAGAAGAACCGCGTGCGCGCGCGGCATCAACGCGCGTCCGAGCCGTCCTTATGTGAAAATTACAGGCCGTTCCCCCCGTGTCCCCGATAATCCGCGCGACCGCTTACCTTCGTGGAAGGCGCTCGATAAATAATAGTCCGAGATAAATAAAATGAGCCTGCGAGCCGGGTCCCGCGGGTTGCGTGGTTGCACCCTGTATATGTTATACGTCGATCCCTGCCGCATCGAGTTCATTACTTCTGTCAGGACGAGAAGAATAAAGTATCTAGGTATACCTACACTCTCCGCCCAGAACTTGCCGAACTCGAGAAAATAAAACAAACGGGTCCCCGGGTTTTCGATACAGCCGGGTTATGTTTTTTCAGTGGTCCAGGACGAGGCGAGCGGAACGAAAAAGACGTACGAAAAGAAACGCGCGGACTCTGTTCCCGCTTCTTTTATCATCCCGTAATACCGTGGACCGGCGTTCTCTCGAGGTCTCACTTTTGTCCGCGCAGGCCCGCGAAGGCTGGCGCGACCCGTTTCCCTCCCTCCCTCACACCCCACCCCGTGTTTCCACCCTCGTCTCGTTCCGGCACACCACTTCCACGGCGGCCGGGTGTCTTCGCGATAAACTTCGGGTAGTAAATAACGAATGATCCGCGCGGAATAAACGCGCGCGTTACATCGACCCGATGCCGGTTAAGATCGCGGAGCATGATCATCGCGGAGCATGATCGCGTATCGCGTGTAACGCGGCGTGCGCGAGCCTCCGCGCGCGCGCGCGTTTTACGACGGCTCGGAAGAAAGAGGGATGGGTAACGATCGGTTGCGGAGTCGCGGGAACCCTGCGGAAGAGTAAAAACCACGAGAAAGCCTCGAATGGTAGGGGCCCCGTTTCTCCCGGCCTTCCTCGATGAATTTATAGAGGAGAAATTAGGAGGTTTATAGAAGCTGTGCGCGGTAGCTAACCGTAGATCATCATTAGAGGCCCAACTGGGCTGCTATGTGCGGATACATGTGTGCCGTGTGTCGGCCACATATTTACCGGAGTGCCAGGGCACACGGACGGTCCGGCGATCCGATCCGATCCCATCCGATCCGAAGCGATGCTTCCAGGCTCACACAACCGAGCCGAGCCGGTTCAGCCTCCCTATCTACCGAGAGACCGATTCTCTTTTCTGACCGCGTGCGCCTTCTTGATCGAGGGGGAGAGAGAGAGAGATATTTTTCTCCGATGCGTTCCGCTACCACCACCGCGACCAGTCATCAGACATTTCTCAAATACACAGTGGCTCGAGAAACCGTACGCCACACGATATCTTTGATTTTCAACAATTTTCAACAATTTTCGATATTTGACCTGCGATATTTTTTTATAAACCAGTCGAACAATGAATTTAAAATTCTGAATTTAAAAACATGCTTCATTATTCGTTTTTCTAAATAACGTTAACATTCGTGGCTCGATCATGTCTCGAGTCCACAGCCTACGCGATCTTGACACAATGACTATCATTCACAGCTCGCATTACTAAAATGATTGCCACTTCAATTAGTGTTCTGTACAGAACAGCAAATTTTTCCAGGAATGTCCATACTCTAAAATTGCTCTCCTTTAAGACCTCATTCGAAATACTGTTAACTACACATTAATAATATCGAGATAATTCAGCAGAAATTCCTCCGCTATCGGCTAAAATTTTTAATTCTAGCTTGTCTTTAACAGATTGTGATCATGCGCGTATATCGAACTAACTGAACGTAAAGTCACTTGAACGCCGGTGTATTGCGTCCGATCTTATTTTTGTCCATAAGATTATAAACGAACAAATAATCATTCCCGCTAGCCGAGCTCGCTTCTCATTGTTGTTACCAATATTTAAACATTCGAGTCGATGTAAGCACACGATAAACATAAAATTTCTTTTTCTTATAGGAAATTCATGCGACCGACAAAATTCTAGTCATAGTAATTGCAAAGAAAACGGTACGGCAAAGGGTTGAAGACTCGTAAACAAAGCCATGGATTGCATTTGCAATAAGGTTATAGTTAAATCGTATAAGCGACCCTAGAAACCCCAATTCCTCTAATATAATTTTGGTACACCATATATAAGTTGACTTTTACAGCTTCGTCCCTTAGAGAACAAAGTTCTTAAGCAATATAAGTTTTTGTTTTCTAGTTGAATTACTGTATATACTTTTGTGCCTCCTAAAGGACACCTAATACCCGGTCAATCAATAAACGTCCTTTCTATTGTCCAACTCTAACCTTTTCTCGTCGATCTTAAATTTGATCAACTGAGATTTATGGTTTTCTTTTACAGCTTCGTCGAACGCACGGCATTGTCTTATTTATCTGTTGTCTCGCAACAATCTTTCACGAGTTACATTACCGGAAACGACTCATCTTTCGTCGCCAATAATATGTTTTTTTCAAAAAATCGATCGCTTTCGTTGCGTTTCAGTAATGAATCGCGAGCAAAAGTCCGATCCATTAAATGTTTCTCGCGCGATTTATGCGGAGCCCAATTATCGAGCTTTTTTAATCAGCCCAAGTTCACGTGTGCATCCTTAACCCTTAAATGCATAGAGTCCCAAAAATGAATCAATAACTTTTTGCGCGGATACCCGACAACAGTTTTGACATCAATACATTTGGCTGAATGGCAGTGATTCCTTTGTCCGTTGACTTATCAAAAATTAACTAAAATAATGACATTTGACTTCAATATTTGTATCTTTCTGACGTTATACCAATTGGCGCGCATTTTTGATAGCGGGTTCGTTTACGTACTTTTGGAAGTGGATTGTTTAGAAATATATTGGTGTATTAAAAAAAAATTACAAAGTGCAATGTATTTCTTTGTTCCAAGAAAGGAAACGACTGCTTCAATCTCTTTCATACTAACTAAAGAATTTTTATGTCTATTTTGCATAGTGTACCAAAAATGAATCATTAATATTTTTCAATAAAAACCCTATAAGATGTGACTTATAATTTTTTTTAATATTTTTCCCGGTTTCCACTCATTTGAAATATTATAACCCTAATTTTTAAATAAAATTCATTAATTCATGCATTTAAGGGTTAAACCGTCATAGCAGATAATTAAGTCTCGCCAATCTCTCGTGTTACACCGTGTTCTTAGATGCTTTCCACGCGCTTTCACCGATTGTACAATACTTGCACTGAAATAATCACTGAAATATAATCTTTAAATTAGCTTTACCGTATGTAAAACATTCCAAAATTGCTGCAGATTTGTTCCTTTTTCTAGTGGATTCAAAAACCAGAAATTCTTTCGTTATATCTGGAATCCATAATTTTTTGCCGATGCTAAACTCTTGAAAGCAATCTGTAATCTCTAATTCTAGCTGTATTTTTTAGCGATGACTGCACATTCTGAGAATCTGAAATATGCAATAAAATAAATGAGATCCATAAGAATTTTCTCAGAGTTAAATTGCCCAGGAAATGCTACAACTTTTCGAGAAATCAGAAATAACCGATTATCAAATTCCACGAGAAAGAACGCTACTCGGAGCTTTGAGATGTGTCCAGTAGTTTGTCATGATTATAGTTTTAAATCATAACAGTTCAAACTTTATGATCGAAAATTTATAGTGATCGGAAATAAATGTGGAAATGAAACAGATCTTTCCAATAAAAAATCCGGTTGGACATCTCAACGTTAAACCGTTGCTGGAAAAAAAGCAGCACTTGCCTCGTATTTTTTCTCTTGAAATTAAAATTTCTCTTATAATTTATTCGATAAAAACTCCTGCACAGGAAATAATTCATGAAACATCTTAATCGAAGCATACCGTTGCTTGACAGAAGCGTTCTCTTATTTTTATAAAACCACACACGGTAATCAATCTTAACCGCCCCGGTAGGTTCGGTGTGAAAAGAATCGGAGATTGTTTTGCTTTGTTGGCGCGTATTATTGGCAAGATCGTCCTCTGCGTCGCTGTCCACTTCGGCTTCCAAGAAAAAGTGAACGTGTCTCGGTAGAGAACGTTTACGACGGGAATTCCGACGGACAAAAGATGTCATTAGGATTGAATGGCTTCGATAGGAATTAGCGGACGGGGGATGATAAAAAAAAAGAGAAGAAGAAAAAAGGTGCGCAAAGAAGCGATCGGTTTTATGGTCAAACCCGAAACGGGCCGTAGACA